>NC_081781.1:31468903-31673903 GCF_963082965.1 Carassius carassius | reverse complement strand
TAATTGGGTTTATTGTAATGATTATTAATAGCTGTCACTTTGGGCTATATTGCTGTGTTTAGGCTTGATGGAAAGTGTGGATTAAGGACTACAATTTGATGTATCACAGCAAAAAATCGGAATCTCCTGGCCTGTACTACCTGGTTAATATTTTGACAAAATTTTGGAGCGCTGACATTACTTCCTTAATTGGGTTTATGGTAATGATTATTAATAGCTGTCACTTTGGGCTATATTGCTGTGTTTGGGCTTGATGGAAAGTGTGGATTAAAGACTACAATTTGGTGTATCGCAGCAAAAAATCTGAGTCTCCTGGCCTGTACAGCCTGGTTAATATTTTGACAATATTTGGGAGCACTGACATTACTGCCTTAATTGGGCTTATTGTAAGGATTATTAATAGCTGTCACATTGGGCTATATTGCTGTGTTTGGGCTTGATGGAAAGTGTGGATTAAGGACTACAATTTGATGTATCACAGCAAAACATCTGATTTTCCTGGCCTGTACAGCCTGGTTAATATTGTGACAATATTTGGGAGCACTGACATTACTGCCTTAATTGGGCTTATTGTAATGATTATTAATAGCTGTCACATTGGGCTATATTGCTGTGTTTGGGCTTGATGGAAAGTGTGGATTAAGGACTACAATTTGGTGTATCGCAGCAAAAAATCTGAGTCTCCTGGCCTGTACAGCCTGGTTAATATTTTGACAATATTTGGGAGCACTGACATTACTGCCTTAATTGGGCTTATTGTAATGATTATTAATAGCTGTCACATTGGGCTATATTGCTGTGTTTGGGCTTGATGGAACGTGTGGATTAAGGACTACAATTTGATGTATCACAGCAAAACATCTGAGTCTCCTGGCCTGTACAGCCTGGTTAATATTGTGACAATATTTTGGAGCACTGACATTACTGCCTTAATTGGGCTTGTTGTAATGATTATTAATAGCTGTCACATTGGGCTATATTGCTGTGTTTGGGCTTGATGGAAAGTGTGGATTAAGGACTACAATTTGATGTATCACAGCAAAAGATCTGAGTCTCCTGGCCTGTACAGCCTGGTTAATATTTTGACAATATTTGGGAGCACTGACATTACTGCCTTAATTGGGCTTATTGTAATGATTATTAATAGCTGTCACGTTGGGCTATATTGTTGTGTTTGGGCTTGATGGAAAGTGTGGATTAAGGACTACAATTTGGTGTATCGCTGCAAAACATCTGAGTCTCCTGGCCTGTACAGCCTGGTTAATATTTTGACAACATTTTGAAGCGCTGACAATACTGCCTTAATTGGGTTTATTGTAATGATTATTAATAGCTGTCACTTTGGGCTATATTGCTGTGTTTAGGCTTGATGGAAAGTGTGGATTAAGGACTACAATTTGATGTATCACAGCAAAAAATCGGAATCTCCTGGCCTGTACTACCTGGTTAATATTTTGACAAAATTTTGGAGCGCTGACAATACTGCCTTAATTGGGTTTATGGTAATGATTATTAATAGCTGTCACTTTGGGCTATATTGCTGTGTTTGGGCTTGATGGAAAGTGTGGATTAAAGACTACAATTTGGTGTATCGCAGCAAAAAATCTGAGTCTCCTGGCCTGTACAGCCTGGTTAATATTTTGACAATATTTGGGAGCACTGACATTACTGCCTGAATTGGGTTTATTGTAATGATTATTAATAGCTGTCACGTTGGGCTATATTGTTGTGTTTGGGCTTGATGGAAAGTGTGAATTAAGGGCTACAATTTGGTGTATCGCTGCAAAACATCTGAGTCTCCTGGCCTGTACAGCCTGGTTAATATTTTGACAACATTTTGAAGCGCTGACAATACTGCCTTAATTGGGTTTATTGTAATGATTATTAATAGCTGTCACTTTGGGCTATATTGCTGTGTTTAAGCTTGATGGAAAGTGTGGATTAAGGACTACAATTTGATGTATCACAGCAAAAAATCGGAATCTCCTGGCCTGTACTACCTGGTTAATATTTTGCCAAAATTTGGAGCGCTGACATTACTGCCTTAATTGGGTTTATGGTAATGATTATTAATAGCTGTCACTTTGGGCTATATTGCTGTGTTTGGGCTTGATGGAAAGTGTGGATTAAAGACTACAATTTGGTGTATCGCAGCAAAAAATCTGAGTCTCCTGGCCTGTACAGCCTGGTTAATATTTTGACAATATTTGGGAGCACTGACATTACTGCCTTAATTGGGCTTATTGTAAGGATTATTAATAGCTGTCACATTGGGCTATATTGCTGTGTTTGGGCTTGATGGAAAGTGTGGATTAAGGACTACAATTTGATGTATCACAGCAAAACATCTGATTTTCCTGGCCTGTACAGCCTGGTTAATATTGTGACAATATTTGGGAGCACTGACATTACTGCCTTAATTGGGCTTATTGTAATGATTATTAATAGCTGTCACATTGGGCTATATTGCTGTGTTTGGGCTTGATGGAAAGTGTGGATTAAGGACTACAATTTGGTGTATCGCAGCAAAAAATCTGAGTCTCCTGGCCTGTACAGCCTGGTTAATATTTTGACAATATTTGGGAGCACTGACATTACTGCCTTAATTGGGCTTATTGTAATGATTATTAATAGCTGTCACATTGGGCTATATTGCTGTGTTTGGGCTTGATGGAAAGTGTGGATTAAGGACTACAATTTGATGTATCACAGCAAAACATCTGAGTCTCCTGGCCTGTACAGCCTGGTTAATATTGTGACAATATTTTGGAGCACTGACATTACTGCCTTAATTGGGCTTATTGTAATGATTATTAATAGCTGTCACATTGGGCTATATTGCTGTGTTTGGGCTTGATGGAAAGTGTGGATTAAGGACTACAATTTGATGTATCACAGCAAAACATCTGAGTCTCCTGGCCTGTACAGCCTGGTTAATATTGTGACAATATTTGGGAGCACTGACATTACTGCCTTAATTGGGCTTATTGTAATGATTATTAATAGCTGTCACATTGGGCTATATTGCTGTGTTTGGGCTTGATGGAAAGTGTGGATTAAGGACTACAATTTGATGTATCACAGCAAAAGATCTGAGTCTCCTGGCCTGTACAGCCTGGTTAATATTGTGACAATATTTGGGAGCACTGACATTACTGCCTTAATTGGGCTTATTGTAATGATTATTAATAGCTGTCATATTGGGCTATATTGCTGTGTTTGGGCTTAATGGAAAGAGGGAATTAAGGGGTACAATTTGTTGTATGGGAGCAAAAAAACTGAGTCTCCTGGCCTGTACAGCCTGGTTAATATTTTGACAAAATTTGGGAGCACCGACAATACTGCCTTAATTGGATTTATTGTAATGATTATTATTAGCTGTCACATTGGGCTATATTGCTGTGTTTGGGCTTGATGGAAAGTGTGGATTAAGGGCTAAAATGTGGTGTATCACAGCTGAAAATCTGAGCCTCCTATAGGCTCAAGATCACGTAAGGGATCAAGTAGGCCTTGTCGAGGTCATTCAGAGCTTTGTTGTAGACCTATTCTCACCAAAATCGTTGTAAATGAGCCAAATCTTAAGCTATTTTCACATATTTAGTATCAAATTAAAGCTTAACATTTGCAGTTTACAAATATGTGCATGATTTTACTGTGTCTTGTACAGAGAGTGAAAGAGGAGATTTAAAGTGGAGCCTGTATGAGGGACTTGGCAGAGCGGCAGCTGTTTTGGTTCAGATGCCTTTACGGATTTATTTATTGTTCATTAAAACAATATTCAATCAGAATGTGTATTACATTGTTGGAAAGCTCGTGTTGTGCAGTTTCACTCTAGCCCAACCTCAGTGTTGTGCGTTGTTCGCAGGCCGAGAGATCAGAGGTCAAGTAGGCCTTGTCGAGGTCATTCAGAGCTTTGTTGTAGACCTATTATCACCAAAATCGTTGTAAATGAGCCAAATCTTAAGCTATTATCACATATTTAGTATCAAATTAAAGCTTAACATTTGCAGTTTACAAATATGTGCATGCTTTTACTGTGTCTTGTACAGACAGTGAAAGAGGAGATTTAAAGTGGAGCCTGTATGAGGGCCTTGGCAGAGCGGCAGCTGTTTTGGTTCAGATGCCTTTACGGATTTATTTATTGTTCATTAAAACAATATTCAATCAGAATGTGTATCACATCGTTGGAAAGCTCGTGTTGTGCAGTTTCACTCTAGCCCAACCCCAGTGTTGTGCGTTAATCCCAGGCCGAGAGATCAGAGGTCAAGTAGGCCTTGTCGAGGTCATTCAGAGCTTTGTTGTGGACCTATTCTCACCAAAATAGTTGTAAATGAGCCAAATCTTAAGCTATTTTCACATATTTAGTATCAAATTAAAGCTTAACATTTGCAGTTTACAAATATGTGCATGATTTTACTGTGTCTTGTACAGAGACTGAAAGAGGAGATTTAAAGTGGAGCCTGTATGAGGGCATTGGCAGAGCGGCAGCTGTTTTGGTTCAGATGCCTTTACGGATTTATTTATTGTTCATTAAAACAATATTGAATCAGAATGTGTATCACATCATTGGAAAGCTCGTGTTGTGCAGTTTCACTCTAGCCCAACCTCAGTGTTTTGCGGTGTTCGCAGGCCGAGAGATCAGAGGTCAAGTTGGCCTTGTCGAGGTCATTCAGAGCTTAGTTGTGGACCTATTCTCACCAAAATCGTTGTAAATGAGCCAACCCAGCTAGCAGGGAACATTCTCAGAACTTTGACTAACATTCCGTAAAAGATTTTTAAATGTTTGAAAGAAAACATTTTACTGTAATGTTTAAAAAATGTTCTAAGAATGTTTATAATTTAAAAAAATGTTCCTATAACGTTTAGTGTAAACAAAGATAAAACATTCTTCCTGCAACATTTTGAGGATGTTTTGAGGATGTTGTTGAGGTAACATATTAAAAAATGATCTGAAAAACACATTAGCACAATGTTTCAAGAAAACAAATGAATAACATTCTCTCAGCCATATTAGTAGAACGTTCTAAGAACATCATTAAGGCTTGAGGTGATGAAATGTTTTGTTTAAAACATTCTTTTAATGTGACGGTCTAACAAAGATAGAACATTTTATCCAAAACATTTTGAGTAAGTTTTGAGGATGTCGCTGAGTTAACAGATTATAAAATGTTCTCAAAAACACACTGGCACAATGTTTCAAGACAACAAATGAAGAATATTCTCTCAGCCACATTAGTAGAACGTTATAAGAACATCATTGAGACTTGAGGTGATCAAATGTTTTGTTTGAAATGTTCTTCTAATGTGACGGTTTAACAAAGATAGAACATTTTATCCGCAACATTTTGAGGATATTGCTGAGGTAACAGATTATAAAATGTTCTCAAAAACACACTGGCACCATGTTTCAAGACAACAAATGAAGAACATTCTCTCAGCCACATTAGTGGAACGTTATAAGAACATCTTTGAGGCTTGAGGTGATGAAATGTTTTTTTTTTTTTTTTTATTCTTTTAATGTGACGGTCTAACACAGATGGAACATTTTATTCGCAACATTTTGAGGATGTTGTTGCGGTAACATATTATAAAATGTTCTCAGAAACACACTGGCACAATGTTTCAAGACAACAAATGAAGAACATTCTCTCAGCCACATTAGTGGAACGTTATAAGAACATCTTTGAGGCTTGAGGTGATGAAAAGTTTTTTTAAAACATTCTTTTAATGTTAAGGTCTAACAAAGATAGAACATTTTATCCGCAACATTTTGAGGATGTTGTTGAGGTAACAGATTATAAAATGTTCTCAGAAACACATTGGGACAATGTTTCAAGACAACAAATGAAGAACATTCTCTCAGCCACATTAGTAGAACAGTATAAGAACATCATAGAGACTTGAGGTCATGAAATGTTTTGTTTAAAATGTTCTTCTAATGTGACGGTTTAACAAAGATAGAACATTTTATCAGTAACATTTTGAGGATGTTTTGTGGATGTCGCTGAGGTAACAAATTATAAAATGTTCTCAAAAACACATTGGCACAATGTTTCAAGATAACAAATGAAGAACATTCCCTCAGCCACATTAGCAGAACGTTCTAAGAACATCATTCATGCTTAAGGTGATCAAATGTTTTGTATAAAACGTTCTTCTAATGTGACGGTTTAACAAAGATAGAACATTTTATCTGTAACATTTTGAGGATGTTTTGAGGATGTTGTTGAGGTAACAAATTATAAAATGTTCTTAAAAACATATTGGGACAAAGTTTCAAGACAACAAATGAAGAACATTCCCTCAGCCACATTAGCAGAACGTTATAAGAACATCATAGATGCTTGAAGTGATCAAATGTTTTGTTTAAAACATTCTTCTAATGTGACGGTCTAACCTATATAGAACATTTTATCCGCAACATTTTGAGGATGTTGTTGAGGTAACAGATTAAATATGTTCTCAATAACACATTTTAACAATGTTTCAAGGTAACAAATGAAGAACATTCTCTCAGCCTCATTAGTAGAACGTTAAAAGAACATCACTGAGACTTGAGGTGATCAAATGTTTTGTTTAAAAAGTTTTTCTAATGTGACTGTCTAACAAAGATAGAACATTTTATCTGCAACATTTTGAGGATGTTGTTGAGGTAACAGATTATAAAATGTTGTCAATAAAACATTGTGACAATGTTTCAAGATAAAAAAAGGAAGAACATTCTCTCAGCCACATTAGTAGAACGTTATACGAACACTGAGGCTCGAGGTGATGAAATGTTTTAATAAAACATTCTTCTAATGTGATGGTTTAACAAACATAGAACATTTTATCCACAACATTTTGAGGATGTTTTGTAGATGTTGTTGAGGTAACAGATTATAACATGTTCTCAAAAACACATTTTGACAATGTTTCAAGATAACAAATGAAGAACATTTTATCCACAACATTTTGAGGATATTTTGAGGATTTTAAAGATGTTTTGAGAATGTTGTTGAGATAACAGATTATATAATGTTCTCAATAAAACACTGGCATGAGGTTTCAAGATAACAAAGGAAGAACATTCTCTCAGCCCAACCCTATCTCACGGCGGATTCGTACTAATTCGTACGAATTAACCAAGTGGCTAAATCGTAAGATATCGTAAGAGCTGGGTCGTATGAATTTGTACGATTTGTTCATTGCATTTAATAAAAGCCCATCAAGATGAATTCGTACTAATTCGCACGATTTAATGTATTGGTTAAATCGTGCTATATCGTACGATTTGTTTTTCACGTTCAATTAGCGTGTCCCAGTCTCACGGCAGTTCGTAATTTGGTCACGTAATTTAATCTATTGATTCGGTGGCAGGAACATGTTTATTTCGTTATTTTCGTGATAGCAGCACGTTTTTTTTAACTAATGCATTTCAATCGGATGCATCTTTCGTGCAACAGCACGATACTTTCTGATTAATTAATTTATTATTATTTTTCCACAGGACAACAGAAGAAACTCACAAAAACTTTTTTTTAAAAATCGGAGCTTAACTTACTGTAACAAAACTGGGCAACATAATGTATTGCTGGTGACAAAAACACATATTCAAACACATATATTAAAATTACAGAATTCAATATCAAGTCCTTGACACAACGCATTTCACATTTAGTAACAATATAGTTTAAATAAAAAGAACCAAAAAAGAAATAAATAAATACAAGATCTTTGTTTTTTTTTATTTTTTTACTTTAGACTCTAAAGTTAAAAGTTTTTATTAAGGTTATTGTAAAGGCTGATTAAAAATGTGATATCCATACTGTCGCTGATGAGCCGCTGATCACTGTCAGATTCTGTGATATGAATGTCCGCGTTCGATTGTGGCTAATGGGCTTAGAATGAGCCCCGCTCGGCCCGTGTTCTGGCTTACTGTAATATTTCACCTGTAATAAGACCTAAATAATATAATTAAAATAAAGAAATGAACGAATGAATACAATGATAACATCTAAATAAATGTTGATAATTGTAGCTTTATAGTTTTAAAAATATCAATAAACAGCAAAACAACCCAGCTTCGAAATAATAACCGAAAAAGACCTAAATAATAATAATACATAATTAATATACAGTGCAGCCACTCCCACCACGCGCATCACGCGCTGTGCGTCCATCCATTACTCCCAAAGCGCCAAAAACTGAAGCACGGTCAAGCGCCTCTAGCATCACTGACATGAGATGTTTATCGCTATGAAATCACGTTCAAGAAGTCTCATTCAGCACACATCGCGATACTTGCCATCAGTTTACAAGAGCCACAGATTGGGTGAGTAGTAATAAATATGCTCTTTTAATGCCTGTTATAAAATTTATTCTGTCTTTATTTATTAATGTTTACTCTCTGTATTATATCGGTCATCCGAGGCTATCTTTGAGTTTCATTGCGTTTAACTTAATGAACAGAGCTGCTAACTGGGGTGATTAAACTATCTGTCTTGTGACGTGCCACAGCCCTGGGATCCGTTTTATATCCATTTCAGGTTCAAAGATGTAAGTTGTATTTGTAGTAAAATCATGGTAACCATGACACGTACAATAGGTAAAACCCAGTAAACAGGACATTTACCATGTTTTTTTTACCACAGTAACTTTAGTTTTACTATGGTATAGTAATAGCACAATAATCACCAAAATAACCATGGTTGTACCACTGTAATGGTAGTGTTTTAATGTGCTTTTATATGACATATTTCACAGTAATCACTTTACTGTACCATGCTTGTAATAACCTTTTTAATGTAAATCCAAAAAAAACTTTTTCCCACCTTGCAGTTCATTCATATTAGTTTATATCTTTAATATTTTGTATTTATTTTTTAGCTGAAAAGACGTAAAGGAAGCAGTCAGCCCAGTCGTGTTTGTGGAGAGGTATTCCTTCAGAAATGGAGAAGACAGAAAGCTGCAGAGGCAGGTTGGTCTGTGACTGTGATAGTTTGTCCCTCTTATCAAACATTCCTGCTGTTATCATTTGCACAGCATCTGTTGTTTCTTAAACTGTTGTACGGTATACCCACACTTGCCATCTTTGCAAATTTCCTTTATTTGGCCCAAGTGAGCATGAAGATCACAAGTGTGTGTCGATCTTAACATGACAAAGTTAGTTTCAACTTTGCATTTTTAAATAAACTTCTAAATGTCTTTTCAATAGTCCCTATTAAAGATGACAATTTAATTTGTGGTGCTTCTAATTAAGGGATAAAAAGCAGTTGCAAATGACGTAAAAAATTAATATACTTTTCTGTGCACCAAGAAAACATGCAACACTTTGTTTTACTACCAAATTATTCTCAATATCTAATTATTATTATTAATATTTCACATACATTGGAAAGGTATGCGTGACCTCTTGTGAGATCTCTGCAAAAAGTCTCACGATTAATTCCAAAACATGATGCATGATGGGATACACTAAGCGTTGTATAGCGCTCCGGAGCAGTATTGGAGAGGTTTAGTGTGTGTTAAGGACATTGCGCTTTGGCATTATTAAGAACGGGGACAGTCTTGTGCATGCACTGTCACGTACACACACTCTCAAGTGACTAAGACCTCAAGTGTGGGTATCTGGACAGGGTCAAAGTCTTAAAAATGAACCCTAAACACAGTCGCACATCACAGTCTTAATAATTCAGTAATTCAATTTAACACTTTTATGATATTGTACAAGCCCCTGGACAATCTCATCTGACACTATCACAATATTGGAAAATCAGTTGCCCCACACAGTCAGAAAGTTTATATTGTTCATTGGCTTCTCATTAAATTATTTCAAATAAGCCCCATCAGTTCATATTCACCCTATACGTGATCTCCACGAGTAGAAATGCTAGTTTAATGTGTCACGTGATATATATTAAATCTTTGATTAATTTGTCAGAACCAGATCATTTACAGTAATGATAACAGTCCCATTAGCAGTGTTGGGAAGGTTACTTTGGAAATGTAATAGGTTACAGATTACAAGTTACCCTGTTTAAAATGTAATAGTAGTGTAACTTTTTCAATTACTTTATTAAAGTAATGTAACTAATTACTTTTGAGTACTTTTTGATTACTTTCTAAATTTGTGAAAATTAAAGAATAATAAATAAAAGCATATACATCAACTTAAATACAGATATCTAATAAGCATGTGACGTATTCTGTGTAATAAACTCCTGAAACATTGGTGTTTTTTTGAAACTGCTGTCTCTGTATATGATGATAGTTTTCTCAAAATAAGTAAAATGCACATGAAGTGACACAGAGCAGTTCTAGAAATTATGTTTATGTGCTCGTGTACTCCTATATTGAGGCGGCAGAGGTTGAAAACGCTGCGAGCTTCAGTAGGCCTATGTGTAGTAAATGAAACCATGTCTTTGCCATTAATTTACAGCAGGGGCGGACTGGGAAAAAAATTCAGACTGGAAAATTCAAACTCATACAAACAAATTCATGGACAAAACTATTTTTTGTATGGACCTGACATAAAAAAGGTTTAAATCTTTAATTTGGGGACATGCAAAATAATTAAAAGTTCTCTCCTGAACTGCACCTTCACTTCCATTTTTCTCTTCAGTCTCTTTATTTTGCCCTGTTATCCATCTCTCTCATGACTTTAATACTCAAGATTGAACAAAACTATACTTTACAATACAATACTCTACAATACAATATCTTTATAGAAAAATCCTAATACTGTACACGAGTCATGTTTTTCCCTTACAAAAAATTAACCATGCTTTTATTAGCCTATATAAAAGTAAAATAACCTTGGTTTTTTTTGCAAATGGATTTGTATTTATTTTTAAATAAATACATTTGTAAAATAATTTTACATTTTTGGTTATCACAGTAAAACAATAGTAGGCTAACCATTTTCTCTGGATTTATAGTTAAATATTAAAATGTAAATTTTCGTAAGGGTTGTGTTGTTGTCTGTCGTAGCTCCCCCTAAACCTATCAAAAAAATCTGATTTTTTTTCCCGCTAAATTACTACTGTAACATTACAACAGATAATAATGATGTCCTTTAAATAGTATTTTGAGTGATGACTGATGAGCAACGTGCTGCTGCTTGATTAAATAAATAAAAAAACAAAGACAAAAAGCATCTTTACAGATGAAACTGACCTGAAACCCTGAACAGTAGTTCTGCTTCTCTGCTCCAGCAGTCCACTCTATTCTCTCTCTCTCTCTCTCTCTCTCTCTCTCTCGCATTGATTACTTTGAGTCTGATCTCTCTCTCTCTCTCGCATTGATTACTCGGAGTCTGATCCAAACCGTTTTGCGGAGGCGCGGAGAGCGCGCGAGTCATGACTTATTAGAGATTTAATTATCAAATGGCGGATTCGCAAATGATCGCTTTATTACATTCGGCAGGCAATTATACAATAATGAAATTAAATAGTGGGGCAAAATCGTCTGCCAGGCCACCGGGAATTGTCCCGTTTCTCTCGCGCCTGATTTCCACAGACACACAGAATGTGGAAGTCATATATTGCATTTTTGGGGCTTTATATTCACAGACACTAGTCCATGTCATGTTTTAATTCAAGTGTACTGACCTACTTTTGATTTAGTCATCCAAAATGTGGCATATTCCGTCCGCGTTAGTCATTTCGTTTTTATGACTGGATTCTACGAACCAGACTGTATTTCCGCATCCCGGAAATGATTCGGGCGGTAGCTATGTCTCAGAATAGTCAGTGCAATTTGGGAAAGATATCAGTTAAATCTTTATGTGGATGTGTGTAAATATTCAAATGTAATCCCCTTTGTAATCGTAAAAAATTTCATAAGTAACTGTAATTTAATTACTCATTTTTTCTTAGTAACTGTAACTAATTACAGTTACAATAAAATTAAATTACGTAACGCCGTTACATGTAACTAGTTACTCCCCAACACTGCCCATTAGCATGATTTAATTTTTAAACCAACTCATATGAATATAGCCTGCTATTGTGGCAATCATACAGCATCTTTGCAGAGGATGCTTTTATGGTCTAAAAAAATAAGTAATGTATAAGTTAAAGTATATAGTAATGTATAAGTTGCATGTAATGAAATAATATTTCATTCAATCTGTCTTACAGGATTGTTTGCAGATAATGCTGTTCTTCTTTTTCAGAAGTTTTTGGTGAGCCAACCCTCACACACCTTCCTAAAAACTAAAAGAGCTATTACTGAGTCTCATTGAATCTTGCTGATCAGCTCTTCCCAGGTACATTTGTTTAAAATATTTTTGAAACAACATTTACTCATCAAATGCTCTGGTCTGAATCTTACTTTAAATAAATGTGATTATATGTTTAAGGAGCAATAATAATTGCACACAGAGTAAGTAGAGATTATCTTGTTTCACAGAAGAGAAGGAAGAACAAGGAAATGATTTGCTCAGGATGAGGAATGAAGACGGCCATCTTGTGCTCAAACGAACAGAAGTCCTCTGGTATGTGTGTGTTGAAGCAATGCTGTGTTATGTGTTACAGGACTTTATGATGATCTCTCACAAAACTGGTCATGTCAGTCGTGATTATTCTTTCTAATGTTTTTTATTTTTTATTTTTTTGATACAGCTATTACAATTATAGCATGTTAGCAAAGTGTGACTGGACATTTTTAATCTTAAGTTTAAAAAAAAAACACCACCTGTTATTCTTAAAAGCAGACAAGTGTCATAAAAGTGGTTTAGTTGATATAAACACCAATTGACATTATCTCATTGTTTTGTAAATGTTGTGTTATAAATTGTGGACTGATAGGTGATTGGTTTGAAGCCAGGCCTTACACTGCACAGACTAAAACACGTTTGTGAGAGAAGTCAGGAACTTTGGAGAAAGATTCTAGAGGAAAAAGACACATTTACTGCAACAATAGATGAATTCTAGAGTCTCTGAGAACTACACATGCTAATGCAGTCTCATGAGCAAGTCCTTTTGAATCTGTAACTTTTTCTTAATTCTTGCAGAATGAAATTGTTTATTGCAGTATTTTAACAATTTTACTTTGTACAGATCTCATCAGCCAAATGAGGGGTTTGACCAAGTGATTGCTTGAAGAATGGTAAGTGTACAGTACTACAAGGGTCATAATTGCTCACCCTGCTAAAATCACACAGAACATTTTCTGGAACAGTATCACATGTCTTATATGTATCACATGATCTGTATCACAGTTGACTGAATGGAATCTTTTTACTTTTAAGGACATTTTATCACTCCTCTGTGTGAACTGATTAATATATGAGGTTAATGTATTTTTAATGATAAATAATAATTTTCCTTGAATCTTATTTGTCTTGATGCTACTTTATCAACTTTAAAGTCTATGCTTCAATAAAATGAAAATGGTGAATATTGTGTTCTGAAGATTCTTGGTAAACACATCATTTTACTAGGTAGGCTCATATGTGTTTATTTTAGACTTGGAAAAACTACATATTATTAATTATGGGGATAATTTCTTTTACTTAAGAGATAAACATTTTTGATCGTATTAATAACATCTGGGACATCAGTACACCAGAAAGTTATTTTTTATATTTTAGTAACAAATATGCCAATTTTTTTGTGAAATAAAGGGAGTTACGAGATTAATTATTTTGCATTACAAGATGGTGCCATGGGCTTTATTGTTACAAACACTTGAGGGATAACAGAGAATGTAGCAGGAATGATCAACGTGGATCTTGTACTGCATCAAAACCAAGAGCAAGCACATTACTGATGTCCAGCACCTGAGGAGCAAGATACGGGGGTGAGGAGGACATTTTTATATATATATATGTGTATATATGTATGAATTTGTCCTTGTGTAATAGTGAACTATCACAATGTGTATACATTGTCCTTGATTACTGCTTAACAGTGGGGAATAGATAATGGCAAGTTGTTGCAGGTTCATCCATTATATTTATTGCTGTTTACTTAAAAAATCGAATAAATAATATATTATTTTTATTAATAAATTATTTCTTTATAATTTTGTCCATGTTTCATCGGATGGCCTCACAATGTCCTGTCAAAAGGTATAATAGCCATGATGTAAGAATAGAAAAGATTGATCTGTGAAAACTGTCAGATATAATTGTGACTCAGCTCAGTTTGTTGTCCATGATGTGGAGAACACATATATGTAGGCCCAGTAGCCCCCCTCGGAAGAGCCGAAAATCAGCAGGATTACTACTTATGCTATGCTGATAAAATAATGTTGGGCACAGTTTTCAGAAATAAATGGAAAGGTGGCATAAAGGCATTTTAAATATTGCTCACTCTAAAATACTAAATTTCATCATGCCTCTCAAATATATAATAGATATTAACAGAGTGAACATATTTATGTGTCCAGTTTTCCATTAAATATATTATTCATTTAATTTCGTTAATAAAACATTTTAAACTACATTACCCACAAGCCTCCGTCGTTCTATCTACGGAAAGAGAAATGCACTGTTTTTTTGTAGTTCATTGAAGTTATTCTTAGGGTTAGGGTTAGGATCTCACTAAAGAGGTGATTTTTCTCAACATAGAAACACTTCATTGTTGACTTAATATATTACTTATGTAATAATAGCAGCAAAACATTATTTTGTAACATGATGCGCTGTTTAATATGGGTTAAAAGATAGTCCAACCACAGACAGTCCTGCGGTGACAAGGGACATTCACAGCCAATGACATCAGAGCTGAGGAGCGCCATCACACTTCCTTAACCAATTATGGTCTTTCATGAGTGCTTTTTTCTGTTTTTCGACTAAAGGGATAGATTGGTTAACAATAACTTAAATTCGCTACCTATTAGAAAGTGTTTTATTAATGTCTACACCTTCTTCCAACAATAATGTAAATACAGAAATTATTGTTATTCAGTTTGACAAAAATTAGTATGTACACAGCACATGTGATGTTAACGGCACAGTAACAGTTGTATCTTATCTAACCGATAGATTCATTTCAATTTAAAAGATAGATTTTTTTTTCTGACCAAAGACAAGAGCATTTACTAATAAAAAGTAAAAAAGTTAAATTATTAAGTTATTAGATTATTCACTTTTTTGTTTCTGTGATTTGCCTTGCTTTACCAATTGAACTCTATAAAAACTGAAATAAAGCATAATGAAAGTACATAATTCTGTAAGAATTTTCCAGTATTTATTGATATGTCAAACTCATTTAAAGACAAAGTGCCCATATAACTGCACTTCATCCTCTGTCACCAAGCTTGTTTTTGAAGAATAAAACTATGAAGAAATATAGCTTCAAGCAGCAATTACGGGGCCAACCACTCCAGCAGAAAGTTAAGTAGCTAAGCGTCGCTTGAAGCATCACACAAAGTGTAACAATGAGCAATTAAAGCAATTTTAGGATTATTGTAATTAAAATGGCTAAAAAACATTAATACAATCTCTACTAGCATGATTACTTGGCTTATCAAGTTTGACCAATAAGTGGCGCTGTTATCAAATCAATTTGGTGCACTCTGTGTGACTTGTCAATGACACACACAAAGTTTGGTGTCAATATGCCAAAGCATTGCAGAGATACAGCCTCAAGTGTCATTTTGGCATTGTGCCTCAAATTCGTCGCTGTTGTATGCAAAAATGGTTTTGTCTATCGACACAAAATCCATAACATTTTGTCAGCACAGTCTGAAGATCATTTGATTCAAATTTGGTGAAAATCGGACCTATGGTTGATGAGGAGTTTGAAAAAGTAGGTTTTCAACATAAATCAAAATGGCCGACAGGACGTTCTGCTTAAACTGGCATATTTGGTATCTATGTCGTCTGCATAAGCCAGGGAATATTTTGAATCCAGTTTCATTACAATAGGCTAATGCATTAAAAAGTTATTAGCATTTTTATAAGTGTAATTATTCATAGTTAATGAATGGTTCATTACTCTTGACCAATAGGTGGCGCTGTAATCAAATTTATGTGGCATGGTCAAAGTGAGGGGCCGATGACACATACAAAGATTGGTGCAAATATGTCAAAGCGTTGCTGAGAAACAGCCTCAAATGCATTTTGGCACCCTTCCAGCAAATTCGTTGATGCGCTAAATGAGAACCGTTTCGTATATCGACACGAAATCCGTAACGTTTTGTCAGCATGGTCTGAAGATGATCCACGTCAGATTTGGTGAAAATTGGACTAACGGTCTAGGAGGAGTTCGAAAAAGTAGGTTTTCAACATTGATCAAAAAGGCGGACAGGAAGTATGGCCAATTTTTGCATAATTGGTATCGATGCTCTCGGCATGACCCACAGAATATAGAGAGACAATTTTCATTTAAATAGTCTAATTTATTCAAATGTTATTAGCATTTTTGTGATATTTCATTATAACTCTTGACCACAAGGTGGCGCTGCCACCAAACTTTTTGAGTACCTTCAGGGCACGGAGACGAATATTTTTGTAATTAATTTCGTAACGATACGATGCTGCGTTAAAAAATACAGCATTTTAAAACATAATTCAAAATGGCCGACGCCTAAAATGGCCGACACGGGAAAATTGGATATCATACGACTCGACATGACTCACTGAATCTAAAGAGACCAGATTTGTGATTTTTGGCCAAACCATTCAGAAGTTATAAGCCAAAATATGCCTTTTTCATATCTCCTGACCACTAGGTGGCGCTGCGTCAAAACACTGCAGGTAGTCTCAGGTCATGGTTACTATAACACACACCAAGTTTGGTCTCAATATGCCAAACCGTTGCCGAGATATAGCCTCAAGTGTATTTTTGCGTGCTTTTCGTCAAATTTGTTCACGTGTCATTCGAGAACGGTTGGATGAATCAACTTGAATTCCATAACTTTTTGCCTGCATGGTCTGAAGATGATCTGAGCCCATTTTCGTGGCAATCGGACTAACCGTCTAGGACGAGTTCGAAAAATTAGGTTTTTCAAAAAATTTAAAATAGCGAAAAAACTAAACATTGCGATTTTTGAATTTTGAGTTTTGGCATGAGCCAAGGATTCAGAGGAAAAAAGAATTTTCATTTTCTGGCTTACGGTTCAAAAGTTATTAGCATACAAACATTGAAAGTTTGGACAAGTGGTGGTGCTACAGAGTAGGAGTTAGAGACTTCAAATTTGCTATAGTTAATGTTGGAACTGTCCTCTATCAGTGTTGCCAAATTATACAACTTTCCTGCAATCGGTTCTATGGGCTGCCATAGACTTGCAGCGGAAGAAGAAGAATAATAACGCCAACGATTACAATAGGTGCCTACGCACCTTCGGTGCTTGGCCCCTAATAAGTATATGTATATGTCTTTCAGAGAACACCGGAAAAAGATAAATTCTCTTTAAAAATTCTATTGACCAAAAAGTGATACAACACAATATAAATGTTTCAAACTCACAAAATAACATCATGAAGACATGCATGTCAAGTGTGCAATATCATCTATAAAACTCTATCAGCACAGCATCAAATAAATACTGATTGTCTGAACAATGGGAGAAAGATAAAGTTTTCAGGAAAACAAACAGCTGCTACATAAAAATGCAGAAATATAACTTTGACAATAACATCATTCACTTCATGACTGGAACTAGGGGATGGCTGTGCATGAATATGTCCTTTACTAAAACTCCTGATGAGAACTGATGCTTTTTTATGATAAAAAAGAGTGGTAATAGGGTGGTAAACAGTTAGAGAGGTGAGTTCTTGTGCATGATGGAGAACAGTGTTATCTGCAAACAATCCTGTAAGACAGAAAGGAAGGAAATATTATTACTAGGGTGAATATGAACTGATGGGGCTTATTTGAAATAATTTAATGAGAAGCCAATGAACAATATAAACTTTCTGACTGTGTGGGGCAACTGATTTTCCAATATTGTGATAGTGTCAGATGAGATTGTCCAGGGGATTGTACAATATCATAAAAGTGTTAAATTGAATTACTGAATTATTAAGACTGTGATGCGCGACTGTGTTTAGGGTTCATTTTTAAGACTTTGACCCTGTCCAGATACCCACACTTGAGGTCTTAGTCACTTGAGAGTGTGTGTACGTGACAGTGCATGCACAAGACTGTCCCCATTCTTAATAATGCCAAAGCGCAATGTCCTTAACACACACTAAACCTCTCCAATACTGCTCCGGAGCGCTATACAACGCTTAGTGTATCCCATCATGCATCATGTTTTGGAATTAATCGTGAGACTTTTTGCAGAGATCTCACAAGAAGTCACGCAAACCTTTCCAATGTATGTGAAATATTAATAATAATAATTAGATACTGAGAATAATTTGGTAGTAAAACAAAGTGTTGCATGTTTTCTTGGTGCACAGAAAAGTATATTAATTTTGTACATCATTTGCAACTGCTTTTTATCACTTAATTAGAAGCACCACAAATTAAATTGTCATCTTTAATAGGGACTATTGAAAAGACATTTAGAAGTTTATTTAAAAATGCAAAGTTGAAACTAACTTTGTCATGTTAAGATCGACACACACTTGTGATCTTCATGCTCACTTGGGCCAAATAAAGGAAATGTGCAAAGATGGCAAGTGTGGGTATTTGGACCGTACAACAGTTTAAGAAACAACAGATGCTGTGCAAATGATAACAGCAGGAATGTTTGATAAGAGGGACAAACTATCACAGTCACAGACCAACCTGCCTCTGCAGCTTTCTGTCTTCTCCATTTCTGAAGGAATACCTCTCCACAAACACGACTGGGGTGACTGCTTCCTTTATGTCTTTTCAGCTAAAAAATAAATACAAAATATTAAAGATATAAACTAATATGAATGAACTGCAAGGTGGGAAAAATTTTTTTTTGGATTTACATTAAAAAGGTTATTACAAGCATGGTACAGTAAATGTGATTACTGTGAAATATGTCATATAAAAGCACATTAAAACACTACCATTACAGTGGTACAACCATGGTTATTTTGGTGATTATTGTGCTATTACTATACCATAGTAAAACTAAAGTTACTGTGGTAAAAAAACATGGTAAATGTCCTGTTTACTGGGTTTTACCTATTGTACGTGTCATGGTTACCATGATTTTACTACAAATACAACTTACATCTTTGAACCTGAAATGGATATAAAACGGATCCCAGGGCTGTGGCACGTCACAAGACAGATAGTTTAATCACCCCAGTTAGCAGCTCTGTTCATTAAGTTAAACGCAATGAAACTCAAAGATAGCCTCGGATGACCGATATAATACAGAGAGTAAACATTAACTAGAAAAAAAAGTTTGTTGAGACAAACTTTAAGTTGTCTTAAGAAAGCCTGACCAGAAAGTTTGAAGAAGTTTAAAGAAGTTAGAAGTTTATAGTTTAAAGTTAGATTGATAGATTAGTTGAAAGAAAGAAAGATATATTAGTTAGAAAGAATGACAGATAGATTAGTTAGAAAGAATGATATAGATTAGTTCAAAAGAAAGAATGATAGATAGATTAGTTTGACACAAAGAATGCATGCGACAAACATGTTTCTAGCATGATTAGCAAGTTACTTGCATGTTGTTAGCATGACTAGCATGTCGCTACCATGTTTCTAGCATGACTAGCATGTTGCTAGCATGTTTCTAGCATGATTAGCATGCGAATAGCATGTTGTCAGCATGACTAGCATGTCGCTACCATGTTTATAGCATGTTTATAACATGTTTAGCATGTTGATAGCATGTTTCTAGCATGATTAGCAAGTTACTAGCATGTTGTTAGCATGACTAGCATGTCTCTAGCATGACTAGCATGCGACTAGCATGTTGGTAGCATGATTTTAACATGATTAGCATGTTGCTAGCATGTTTCTAGCATGCGACTAGCATGTTGCTAGCATGATTTTAGCATGATTAGCATGTTGATAACATTTTTCTAGCATGCGATTAGCATGTTGCTAGCATGTTTCTAGCATGATTAACATGTTGCTAGCATGTTTCTATCATGATTAGCATGTTGCTAGCATTTCGCTAGCATGTTTCTAGCATGATGAGCATGTTGCTAGCATGACTAGCATACGACTACCATGTTGATAGCATGATTAGCATGTTGTTAACATTTTTCTAACATGATTCGCATGCGAGTAGCATGTTGCTAGCATGATTTTACCATGATTAGCATGTTGCTAGCATGTTTCTAACATGATTAGCATATTGCTAACGTGTCGCTAGCGTGTCTCTAGCATAATTAGCATCTTGCTAGCATGTTGCTAGCGTGTTTCTAGCATGAGTAGCATGATTAGCATGTTGTTATCATGTTTCTAACATGACTAGCATTGCGACTAGCATGTTTCTAACATGATTAGCATGGTGCTAGCATGTTTCTAGCATGACTAGCATGTGACTAGCATGTTGCTAGCATGATTTTACCATGATTAGCATGTTGCTATCATTTTTCTAGCATGATTGGAATGGTTGCTACCATGTGGCTAGCATGTATCTAACATGATTAGCATGTTGCTAGCATGTTGCTAACATGTTTCTAGCATGCGACTAGCATCATTTTAGCATGATTAGCATGATGCTAGCATGTTTCTAGCATGATTAGCATGTGACTAGCATGTTGCTAGCATGTTTCTAGCATGATTAGCATGTTGCTAGCATGTCGCTAGCATGTTTCTAGCATGATTAGCATGTTTCTAGCATGACTAGCATGCGACTAGCATGTTGCTAACATGATTAGCATGTTGCTAAGATGTTTCTAGCATGACTAGCATGCGACTAGCATGTTGCTAGCATGATTTTAGCATGATTAGCATGTTGCTAGCATGTCGCTAGCATGTCTCTAGCATGATTAACATGTTGTTAACATGTTTCTATCATGATTAGTATGCTGCTAACATGTTGCTACCATGATTTTACCATGATTAGCATGTTGCTAGCATGTTTCTAGCATGATTAGCATGCGACTAGCATGTTTCTAGCATGACTTGCATGCGACTAGCATGTTGTAAGCGTTATTGTAGCATGATTAGCATGCAACTAGCATGTTGCTAGCATGATTAGCATGACTAGCATTCGACTAGAATGTTTCTAGTATGATTTTACCATGATTAGCATGTTGCTAGCATGTTGCCAGCTTGGTTCTAGCATGACTAGCATGCGACTAGCACGTTGCTAGTTTGATTAGCATGTTGCTAGCATGATTTTAGCATGATTAACATGTTGTTAGCATTTTTCTAGCATGACTAGCATGCGACTAGCATGTTGCTAACATTATTTTAGCATGATTATCATGTTGTTACCATGTTTCTAGTATGACTAGCATGCGACTAGCATGATTTTAGCATGATTTTAGCATGATTAACATGTTGCTGGCATGTTTCTAGCATGACTAGCATGCAACTAGCATGTTGCTAACATGATTAGCATGTTGCTAGGATGTTTCTAGCATGCGAATAGCATGTTGCTAGCATGATTTTAGCATGATTAGCATGATGCTAGCATGCTTCTAGCATGTTTCTAGCATGATTAGCATGCGACTAGCATGTTGCTAGCATGTTTCTAGCATGACTAGCATGCGACTAGTGTGGTGTCGTCTGCCCGTTCTCTGACGAATCACACTCAGTCAGGGATTTTTCTCTCAGAAGAAAAGACTTTATTTTACAGAAAATAAAGCCAAGAGTCCTTGCAAGGAGATCTCTCCAATGTTATTTGGTATCACCCTTAAATACACTAAATGGGGCGGTTCCACATAGTCAAACTAGCATGCGACTAGCATGTTGGTAGCATGATTTTAACATGATTAGCATGTTGCTAGCATGTTTCTAGCATGCGACTAGCATGTTGCTAGCATGATTTTAGCATGATTAGCATGTTGCTAACATTTTTCTAGCATGCGATTAACATGTTGCTAGCATGTTTCTAGCTTGATTAACATGTTGCTAGCATGTTTCTATCATGATTAGCATGTTGCTAGCATTTCGCTAGCATGTTTCTAGCATAATGAGCATGTTGCTAACATGACTAGCATACGACTACCATGTTGATAGCATGATTAGCATGTTGTTAGCATTTTTCTAACATGATTAGCATATTGCTAACGTGTCGCTAGCGTGTCTCTAGCATAATTAGCATCTTGCTAGCATGTTGCTAGCGTGTTTCTAGCATGAGTAGCATGATTAGCATGTTGTTATCATGTTTCTAACATGACTAGCATTGCGACTAGCATGTTTCTAACATGATTAGCATGGTGCTAGCATGTTTCTAGCATGACTAGCATGTGACTAGCATGTTGCTAGCATGATTTTACCATGATTAGCATGTTGCTAGCATTTTTCTAGCATGATTGGAATGGTTGCTACCATGTGGCTAGCATGTATCTAACATGATTAGCATGTTGCTAGCATGTTGCTAACATGTTTCTAGCATGCGACTAGCATGATTTTAGCATGATTAGCATGATGCTAGCATGTTTCTAGCATGATTAGCATGTGACTAGCATGTTGCTAGCATGTTTCTAGCATGATTAGCATGTTGCTAGCATGTCGCTAGCATGTTTCTAGCATGATTAGCATGTTTCTAGCATGACTAGCATGCGACTAGCATGTTGCTAACATGATTAGCATGTTGCTAAGATGTTTCTAGCATGACTAGCATGCGACTAGCATGTTGCTAGCATGATTTTAGTATGTTGCTAGCATGTTTCTAGCATGACTAGCATGCAACTAGCATGTTGCTAGCATTATTTTAACATGATTAGCATGTTGCTAGCATGTCGCTAGCATGTCTCTAGCATGATTAGCATGTTGTTAACATGTTTCTATCATGATTAGTATGCGGCTAACATGTTGCAACCATGATTTTACCATGATTAGCATGTTGCTAGCATGTTTCTAGCATGATTAGCATGCGACTAGCATGTTTCTAGCATGACTTGCATGCGACTAGCATGTTGTTAGCATTATTGTAGCATGATTAGCATGCGACTAGCATGTTGCTAGCATGATTAGCATGACTAGCATTCGACTAGAATGTTTCTAGTATGATTTTACCATGATTAGCATGTTGCTAGCATGTTGCCAGCTTGTTTCTAGCATGACTAGCATGCGACTAGCACGTTGCTAGTTTGATTAGCATGTTGCTAGCATGATTTTAGCATGATTAACATGTTGTTAGCATGTTTCTAGCATGACTAGCATGCAACTAGCATGTTGCTAACATTATTTTAGCATGATTAGCATGTTGTTACCATGTTTCTAGTATGACTAGCATGCGACTAGCATGATTTTAGCATGATTTTAGCATGATTAACATGTTGCTGGCATGTTTCTAGCATGACTAGCATGCGACTAGCATGTTGCTAACATGATTAGCATGTTGCTAGGATGTTTCTAGCATGCGAATAGCATGTTGCTAGCATGATTTTAGCATGATTAGCATGATGCTAGCATGTTTCTAGCATGTTTCTAGCATGTTTCTAGCATGATTAGCATGCGACTAGCATGTTGCTAGCATGTTTCTAGCATGACTAGCATGCGACTAGTGTGGTGTCGTCTGCCCGTTCTCTGACGAATCACACTCAGTCAGGGATTTTTCTCTCAGAAGAAAAGACTTTATTTTACAGAAAATAAAGCCAAGAGTCCTTGCAAGGAGATCTCTCGAATGTTATTTGGTATCACCCTTAAATACACTAAATGGGGCGGTTCCACATAGTCAAACTTTTCCTTATGATTACAATTTTAATACCTCCCTAGAGAGGAGAGGCCCCCTGCTTGATTTATTCTAAACAAAGGCCCTGTATGTATGTCTGACCATATGTTTCTCCTCAGTTTTGTACATTCCAGCACTTTGCTTTCTATTACCTATAAGATTATAATGGAGTAATAACTAGCAACTAAAATGGCTAGATTCACATTGATTATATACTTGTTTAATTAAAATCTTACTAATAAAAATCTTCCACATATTCTCCCCTTTGAGACTTAATAAGTCTCACATTTTTCTTATCCAGAGTGCTACTTCATAATCCAGTCATATTAGTTACACTACCTAGTGACTAAATAAATCACATTGTATTATCACCAGTGACTAGATTATGAAATTCCACTCTGAGGGATAACTGGACCAAACATCTCTCTCCTTTTTTGACGAGGAGGGAGTAAAAGATCCAGTCTCCCTATTTCCTTCTGTAATAGTACACAATGTTATAAGCGTGAGCGTGCAATTGGTTCAGCATTTGCCTGTGGTTATCACAGTTATATATAAAAGGCATAAAATACATACATTACATCACTAATGGAATATCACAAGATTATAAAAGTTGATTACATTGCCACTTTTGTTCAAAGGTTGTAAAGTCAATGGAAGGGAAGTCAGGTTGCTTTCTATCGGTAGAGTTTGAGTCTGCATTATGAGATGCATTAGGCATAGGATGGTCTTCAAACATGTTGTCAGACTTATTCTCTGTCCTCTCCAGTTTGTCTGACAGGAGGAAAGAAGCTCCTTGTGTATCTTTTGGTGAGCTCTCGTCAGTTTGCACTTCATCATGTGTCTCTGATTTTTCCTCATTGCTCTCTCCTGCATTGTCTGGTTGACTGTTTTCCTTTCTTTCGGCCTTTCCTGTGGGAACTTAGTACAGTGGTTTAGATAATACCAGGTTGTGCTTCCTTCCACTTGGACTGCTGTTGGAGTAGCTCTCACCACTGTGTAGGGTCCTTCTCTCCTGGCCTCATTCCATTTTCTCCGGAATACCCTCAGATAAACTTGGTCCCCTGGAACAACTGGACAGGCAGTCTCCGATTCCTCTCTGGGCTCTTTTCTTTTTTCCTGTAAATAGATAGCTTTATGTATGGCAGTTAATTTCTTCATATAAGAACGAAGTTCCATTTGTAATTGTTCTAGAGGCGGTCCTTTATAGGGACCTCTACAATATGGCACAGGCATGGGTCGACCCGTAAGCATTTCATGCGGTGTTAAATGCGTGTTCCTGTTAGTTTGCATGCCATAACTCATTAGTGCGAGCGGTAATGCATCAATCCAATTAAGTTTAGTACTTTCACATATTTTGTTTATTTTGGCCTTGATAACTCCATTAACCCTCTCCACTGACCCTTGTGATTGAGGTCTATAAACACATCCTAGTCTCTGTTTTATTCTTAATTGTTGCAATACTTGTTTCAAAGTTTTTTGTATGAATGCCGACCCATTATCTGAACTTATTTCTGATGGAATCCCAAATCTAGGAATTACTTCTCTTGTTAGAAATTTTATTACCGTTCCTGCTCCTAGATCTGCGGATGGTACCGCCTCCACCCATCTGCTAAACCTGTCTATGATAACAAGCATGTATCTTTTGCCTTGTACACGCTTTATCATATCCACATAATCGCATACAAGATGTTTAAAGGGGCCTTCAGGTGTTGGAATATGACCTATTGGTGTCACTATGCCTTTTCTTACATTGTATTTAGCACATACTTCACATGTGGACAAAAATTCATCCACCATTGCATATAAATAAGGAGACCAATATCCTTGCCGTTTAATTTTTCTTACTACTTCTCCCCTTGCACAATGGTCAAAACCATGTGCATCTGTAATAAGAATATTCAACAGTGAAGTAGGTGCAACAATGTGTCCTTCATGTGTACGCCAGATGTCCTGTGAGTCTTTTTTAGCTCCCCTTTGATGCCACATTGATTGTTCATAGGGGCCTGCTTGTTGTTGAATTCGAATAATGTCATCCAATTGAGGATGAGGTTCGATAAGCACAACAGGTGCTAATACTGCTACCTGACATCCTGAAGCTTTTTTAGCTTCTAAATCTGCTGCATTGTTTCCTTTAATGACATAGTAATTTCCCTTCTTGTGTGCTTGACATTTGATTATTGCTAGTCGTTTTGGTAGCATCATAGCAGAAATCAATTGCCCTATTTGTTCACTATGTTGGATGGGAGTCCCATCACTCTTTTTGAAACCTCTTTGTTTCCACAATGCTCCGAATAGATGACATACACCATGAGCATACGCTGAATCTGTAAAAATGTTAGCAGTTTGTCCTTTTGCTAACTGACATGCAGTTGTGAGAGCTTTTAATTCTGCTAATTGAGCAGAGCATGGCTGTACACAATGTTGTGATATTACAGATTCATATTCTTTTTTGTTTTTTTCTTCAATACTGAATATCCTGTATGATTTCCTTCGTGATCCCTAAAGCTAGAACCATCTACGAAGTAAGTAACTTCTGCTTCAGATATAGGTGTTGATTCGAGATCTGGTCGTAATCTAGTAAATGCCAAGGACTCATTCACACACTCATGAGGTTCTCCTTCAAAAGCCAAAGGAATTAATTCAGCTGTATTAACTGTTTGGCATCTTTTAATTGTAACATCTGGATATGTGAGTAATGAGGAGTAGGCTAGAATTCGAGCTTGTGTCAGAACAAATTTCCCTTGTTCTATTAATTCCACAACTTTGTGATGGGTATATATAGTCACTGGGTACCCCATAGTTATTGTGGATGTTTTTTCATAAGCATAATACACTGCAGCTAAACCCTGTTGGTAACATGGTGGGTATCCCTGGGCTACATTGTCTAACTTTTTGCTGTAGTATGCTATAGGCTGTTTTTTCCTTCCACTGCAGGTCTCTTGCATCAATACAGCTGATGCATAACCATCAACTCTATTTGCCACATATAGATGAAACATTTTATCATATTCTGCCATTCCCAGGACAGGGGCCTGTTGTAATTCTTTTTTTATTGCTTCAAATGCTAGTAAGGCATCTGTGTTCCATTTTAATGGATTGCTTAAATGTTGTAATCCTGCTTGTTTCATCATTTCTCTCAAAGGCCCTGTCTTTACTGCATAGTCTTCTATCCAGTCTGCACTAAAGCCAGTCATTCCTAAAAAAGTCATCATTTGTCCTACTGTCTGAGGTAGCGGTGTTTTACTTATACCTTCTAACTGAGCTGGAGCTATAGCTCGTGTGCCAAATGCAATTAATCTTCCCAAGTATTCCACTTGAGGCTGGCAATACTGCAATTTGTTTTTAGACACCCTGTGTCCTCCTTGTGCTAATTTTGTCAACACCTTCATTGAATCTTTGTGACATTGTTCTAGTGTGGTAGAACAGATAATTAAATCATCCATGTATTGTAATAGTGTACCGTCTATTACGAGGTCTTCTAAATCAGCCTTAAGAATCTTGTTGAATATATGTGGTGAATGTTTATATCCCTGGGGAATTCTAGAATATGTATATTGTTTATTTGCAAATGAAAATGCAAAAAGATATCTACTCTCTTCTGCAAGCGGTACACTGAAGTAGGCAGAGCAAAGATCAATTACAGTAAAGTATTTGGCATCAGGAGGGACATTTGTCAGTAAAGTGTGCGGGTTTGGTACCTCAGCTGGCATATCTTCCGTTATTTCATTTATTGTTCGTAAATCATGAACAAGTCGCCATCTATTTTTGTCTGATTTGATTACAGGCATAATTGGAGTGTTACAGTAACTAGTAGTTTCTATCAATACTCCTGCCTTCACTAAGCCTTCAATTGTGTCTTTTATTCCTGCTTCAGCATCTGCCCGTAAAGGATATTGTGCTTTTCTAGGTAGACGTGCATTTGGTTTAAGTTGAACTCTTACTGGATTTGCTGATTTTATTAATCCAATATCTGTGTCATGCTGAGACCATAGTTCAGTTGGTACCTGACACTCCATTTCCTCAAATAATTCAGTCTCAGTTGTGTTTATTAAATCATATGCTGTAGTCATCTGTGTCTCTTTTTTTTGGCTGATAACTACTTCCTGTGGAATTCCCAGCAAACTGGTTGCACACAAAAGTTTGATATAATTTTTGTCAGCTGAATGAAAAATTAATGGGTTTTCTGTTGATTCCCATTTGCTTTGTTCTGCCCTTTTCATCATTGGTCCTAAATCTTTTGCTTCCCAAATTTTTCCTACATATACTGCAATATGCGGGACAGAGTTGTTTACATTGAACCATTTTTTGACAAATTCACCTTCTGGTATGTTTAAAGCTGCTCCCTGTTTACCTATGATGATGTACTGGGAGACTATCTCAATTCGCTGTCCTTTTGTTTCTTTTTGCCATTTCTGTTCTATATTTTCATCCCTTTCTTGATCATACATCATTGTGCAATGAAATTCAGACTTTGATAGCTGTGCTTCAGGTATCTGTGCTTCAATAAACTTTCCCCATTTATTGACTGTCTGTCTCACATCTTGTTCTATCTGTCCTATCCAATAAACATTTGCTTGTGGCTCTGCAACCATCATTTGTGTTTGTGTTCCTATTGCATCAATATATATTCCTTCTGGAGAACACCAAATTTGTAGTCCTAATTTACATAATGCATCTCTTCCTAACAAATTAATAGGAGTTTGATTTGATACCAGAATGGGCATTGTTATACTTTGATCTTTTGTTTGTAGACACACTGGAGCTGTTATGGGTATCAATTGCATTTTTCCCGAGAATCCTATTGTCTTTGCAAATTTTCCAGACATGGGGAGATGTGAAGCATATTTCAAATTAATGCAAGTTAGATTTGCGCCCATATCAATCATCATCGGAGTATCTTTTCCCTCTATTTTAATCTGCATAATAGGATCTTGATCAGCTTTTGTTGATAAAATTGGAAGCTGACTCTCCCCTTTAGGATTCTCTGGGCACCCCTAATAGCCTGGATTGGGACCTCCCCAAGGGTTTACTGGACCCTGCACTGGACCCTGACTAGGCTGTTGCCAGCTCACCTCCCTTCCACCTTGAGGTTGCTGTGGCCATTGACGAGTTGGACAGTCAGCTTTATTGTGCCCGGGCTGTCCACAACCCCAGCACAGACTTGGAGGCATGCTTCTGCCTCTGCCTCTTTGACCTTGCTGTATGGGGTTTTTTCTCCATCCCATCTGTCCTGGCTGTTGAGTATAAACATTTATTATGGGCACAGAGTTCAAGTGTTCATTTGGAGGGACTGCTGTAAGTGGGCTTGACTGAAAAGTTGGTTGTGGAGCAATTACTGGAGGCATTATAGTCATTTGTTCGGCTGCTGCATTGGTTACTGAAGCTTGAATATTTTTCTTATTTTTCTTTGTGAATTCTTCAAGCTGTAATTGAGTTAGTTTAAGTTGTAACTCTTTCTCTTGACTTTTGAGTTTTTGTTAATTTTTTCTGTGTTGTTCCACTGCATGAGACACATGGTCGCAAAACTCTTTGTGTGTTTTAGAAGTTAAACCGACCACATCCTCCAGCTTGCTTTTTACTGCTGGCGGCATAGCATCAATCACAGCTTGCCTAAACAATGTTGCCATTAATGGGTCTCCCTCGGGATCCCCCTCAGTTTCTTGTTTCCACCTTTTCAACAGTTTCTGTACATATGTGGTTGGATTCTCTGCATCCCCGATTTCTTCTCCCTTCAGTGATTTAGGATTCAGTCTGATCGGATACTCCGCACGCAATGCCTGCCATACTGCTGGGCGGAATGCATCAAAAACAATCCCATCCATATTATGAGAGTTCACTGCTCTGTTTAGAGTCGTTCTAAGGAGAATTTCATCCATCTTTGTCCTTCCAATAATTTTAGCCAGTAGAGCTTTGACATCACCTACTGACAATAGCTTTCCTGTTGTTTCGTCCTCAAACATTCGAATAAATTTGCCCGCGCCCTCATGAATGTCAGGAAGGCGAGTGACAAGCCCCTCAAGGTCCTGCGAAGCCCAGGGGACATACTGTCCCTGCTCACCCTTGATTAAAATTGGGAGCTGTGCAGCCAGTGGTCTAATCGTCCCTTTTTCTCTGCCCTGTTCCCATTTACCGTTATCAAATAACTCCTCTGCCTGATTCTTATCCTCACTACCATAAAATAACTTACTCTTTCCTCTCTCCAACTTATTTACCTCTTGTATCTTTTTCCCTGATTCTCTAATTTTCTCTTCCATTTCTTCTTCCATAGCTTGTACTTGTGCTACAATATCGCTATCTTTCCTCCTCTTTTTTTCTAATCCTACCTCAAACCAGGTTTTATCTACCTGATTAGCTTTCATTTTTTCTAAAGCTGTACGTGCTTGCCTGTAACAATCAAGATGCAAACTTTCTGCAATTTCCTTTCTGGGTTGCCTCTGTGTTTTTACATCTTGTTCCTCTCTATCATCCATCTCTATCTGCCCTTCTAACTCTAGTTCTCCTGTTACTTCCACTGTTCCCTTGAGTATTGGGAACTCTCCTTGTACTGGCAAATAGGGGTGAGGCTCTGAAAATAACTTTTCTTTTCTCATGTTATCTTTCTCTGCCCCCTTCAGGATTTTCCTAACCTGTTTTAGACTTTTCAACATATCCTCACCTTCTTTTTTAAACATAGCAATTACTTCTTTCTCTTTTTCCCTCTTTGTTTCTCTTTTTTTTCTCTTTTCATATTGATGCTTTTAGTTTTATAATTTTGTCATCATATTTTTTGTTCTCTTCTGCCATTTTTTTGAGATTTTGTTTATTTGCTCTTTACACAGTGGATATTGTAATCCAATTAATTCCACTGGTGTGGCTGCCATATCTTTATTTATATTATTACCATCAAAAATCAACTTTTTAGTTTTATATAGTAACTTGGTTACAATCTCTTCTTTTCCCTTTCACTTAATTTAACTATTTTTCCTTTACCAATTTCACCCTACTTTTTATTCTTTATTGTGTGTCATACCTCTTTGAATTTAGTTTTTTATTTTGTCTCATGCATTTACACTTTTTTATATTATTTGACTTAGTGATGCACCGAAATGAAAATTCTGCGCCGAAACCGAAACCGAAACCGAAAATTTAGGATGCACTTGGCCGAAAACCAAAACTGAAGCCGAAAATGGCTTCTTTTAAAAACGTATATATATATTGCTTGGATTTAATGGATCTGAATTGAAAAATCACAATATAATAATCAAACTTTTATTAACAGTTACATAACAAAACATAAAATATTTTTAACAATAAATATAAATAATCATTATTCTTCAAGATTTATGTTCCATCAAATAAAATAGTTTTTTAAAAATTGTGCAAAAAAAATCCACAATTTTGGAGATTTTGCAGAACAAATGCTACATATTGCAACTTTGGTGTCCTCTCGTATAGGGCTGTCACTTTTGTGAAAAAAAAAATCCTGTTCGATTTTTGAGACATAGGCAAAGTGTTCATTGAATCGTTAGTAAATTGCCTATATTTGGCGTTGATCCGTTTTTCAACGCCAAATATAGGCAAATCCACCGACAACTAAACAGGCATTAGGGCAAACGTAAAGAGGGCGCTTGAGACGCGCACAAGTCAGCAATGTGGACTGCCATAACATCAATGAAAAACATTACTGAAGGCTACATTGATATTATGCACTAATAGGCTGTGTGTGTGTGTGTGTGTGTCAGAACCTGCAGTTGCTGTGTGACGCGCATTCGCTGCAAGCGTATAGTGGCGAGCTGGACGCGCTCCGAGAGAAGGCCGTTAAAATCGATTCCCTATTTTCGTTTTCGAAACTTGTGTTGGTTGGTCCGATCGATTGTGCAGCTTTTGTGACAAGCTTTTTATTATTGTGACAGCCCTTTGACATGCTTAATCTTTGATAGGCAGACGCGTGATAACAGCTCGACCGTGAGTGAAACCTAAGCGCTTGTGCACGGATGGGAGGGGCGGGTGACATTCATTTTCGGTTTACGTTTTCGGCTGTTTTTTTTTATTTCGGCCCGAAACCGATAATGCAATTTCGGCCGAAAATTTTTGGTGGCCGAAATTTCGGTGCACCCCTAATTTGACTGTCTATTTTATTTGCTCTATTTTATTATCACTTTTTAGATAACAATTTCTAACCATAATTCTTTATTTTTTACTTCTCTTTCCTTTTTTGTCCACCCCTGTAATACAACTTTAATGTAGACACTTCATCCCTTGCTCCCACTCCCACTGCACTGGGCTCAAAGAATTTTCTCCCCTTTCACACAAGCATCCAAATGCAAAAACCTATTATATATCTTGATTCAAACTTTATGGATACTATTTTCCTAAACTCATTCACACTTTCTACACTCTTTATTGAGCCAGAGTGCTTATTCTTGCATACTTTCTCCCTTTATCTAAGGGATAATCAGTCATTAATTGTCCTTTTATTATCAAGGCTCATCATACATTCATCCCTCTCAAGTGGATCTGAGTTGAGTCCAATTCTGCCAAGTCACACCGAAGTGACGGTCCAGGAACGGTGCTCAACCCTTACCCACCCAATGCGGAATTTATTTGTTTATACATTCATCATCGTTCACACATTCATTCGTCCGGACACAGTTACATCCACACAACAAAACACCGCTCTTCCTAGAGCATCCTTAAGGGCCCACCCATTCAGACCTTTGAGACTTTTCACATTATACTTTCTCAAAGCGGTATCCGTGGGGCTTTTCCTCGCGAATCCTTAACTAATCTGCTTCTCCGTTTATCACTGTCCTTCCTAGGCCCAGCTCTCCAATAAACACAGACCATTGCATACAATGTCTTTCTGCCTACACCATCTTTGTTTTAAATTAAGGTTACCTTCCAAGGCTTTCCTATTAATAAACCAAATATGTGCATGCAGTTATTTCTTCTGGAGTAAAACCCCTTTTTCAATTTAGAAATCCTAATATTTTTCTAAATTTGGAAGAGCAGATTTTAAGTGTCCTTACCACTCAGAACTGACCTCAACCAACACAAACGAATTTTATAAGCAAAAATGCTTACCTTATTTTATGGTGGCCACCCGGTTGTGTTGATCATCGGTCAGCTCAAAAGCGGTTATCCACTCTGCTGCTCTTTTCCAGTCCCATCTGGGGTGCCAAATATGTGGTTTCGTCTGCCCATTCTCTGACGAATCACACTCAGTCAGGGATTTTTCTCTCAGAAGAAAAGACTTTATTTTACAGAAAATAAAGCCAAGAGTCCTTGCAAGGAGATCTCTCGAATGTTATTTGGTATCACCCTTAAATACACTAAATGGGGCGGTTCCACATAGTCAAACTTTTCCTTATGATTACAATTTTAATACCTCCCTAGAGAGGAGAGGCCCCCTGCTTGATTTATTCTAAACAAAGACCCTGTATGTATGTCTGACCATATGTTTCTCCTCAGTTTTGTACATTCCAGCACGTAGCTTTCTATTACCTATAAGATTATAATGGAGTAATAACTAGCAACTAAAATGGCTAGATTCACATTGATTATATACTTGTTTAATTAAAATCTTACTAATAAAAATCTTCCACAGTAGCATGTTTCTAGCATGATTAGCATGTTGCTAGCATGACTTTATCATGATTAGCATGTTGCTAGCATGTCGCTAGCATGTCCCTAGCATGATAAGCATGTTGCTAGCATGTCACTAGCGTGTTTCTAACATGATTGGCATGTGACTTACATGTTGCTAGCATGATTTTAGCATGATTAGCATGTTGCTAGCATGTTTCTAGCATGATTAGCATGCGACTAGCATGTTTCTAGCATGATTAGCATGTTGCTAGCATGTTTCTAGCATGACTAGCATGCGACTAGCATGTTGTTAGCATGTTGCTAGCATGATTTTAGCATGATTAACATGTTGTAAGCATGTTTCTAGCATGACTAGCATGCGACTAGCATGTTGCTAGTATGATTTTAGTATGATTATCATTTTGCTAGCATGTTTTTAGCATGATTAGCATGTTGCTAGCATGACTCTAGCATGATTAGCATGATGCTAGTGTTGTACCCTTAAAAAGGGGAAAAGTAACGGGAGAAGGTTTAAGAAACACACATGATGCAGCTCTCGCCTTCACTCGTCTGTATTGAATGCTTTTGAACAATGTATACAAAAAAACATACATTTCAACATTTGTGCACTCATCAACCACAGTCACGACATTTTTAATGCTTTCTAAATCATCTTTTTAACTTAATTACCATATAAAATGTTAATTGTTTTAAAGTTATCAAAATACATTTTAATACTCCTTTTTAAATGATTTCTCAAGTAACACAAAGATTAATTGTACTTTTAACAGCATTCAGCAGTATTCAGTATATCAGCATCACATGGAATCACCCTTGTAGTGATAAATACAAAATAACTTTACAGCAGAAATATGTGTATGTAGTAGTAACTAGCTTAAACACAAACGACACAGTAAACACTCGTATATGTCGAGACTCGGTCACGACGGAGCCACGAGGTCTCCAACTGCTAGCATAAAGTTACACATCTTTGCAGTTAGCACGAAACTCTTTAAATAATTCAAAAATGTCTATTTTACCCATGTAAAACCATAACGAAATGCATTATAAACATATGTTAATATCTACATTGCTTTGTGATTGGTAAGTACCTTAAAAAGGGGAAAAGTAACGGGAGAAGGTTTAAGAAACACACATGACGCAGCTCTCGCCTTCACTCGTCTGTATTGAGTGAGGAAGAGAAGTGCGCGCATGCAATCCCCCTACAAGCCCTGAGGCATTACCAATAGATCGACGAATAATCAACCAATAGAAGGATTAGCATTATCTGCATTCCACTTCTCAATATTACTCGTCTAGTTTTTAACAGTGACAACCTTAATACGGTTTTTAACAGTGACAACCTTAAAATGTATTTAATATAACCATTAATATAACAGACTATAGTAAACCTATTGTAAATTAGATTAGTTAGGACACTTGTGACACTTGTCACACTAGCATGTTTCTAGCATGATTAGCATGTGACTAGCAAGTGACTAGCATGTTGCTAGCATGATTTTACCATGATTAGCATGCGACTAGCATGTTCTAAGCATGTTTCTAGCATGATTAGCATGCGACTAGCATGTTGCTAGCATGATTAGCATGTTGCTAGCATGCGACTAGCATGTTGCTAGAATGATAGATAGATAGATAGATAGATAGATAGATAGATAGATAGATAGATAGATAAATAGATAGATAGATAGATAGATAGATAGATAGATAGATAGATAGATAGATAGATAGATAGATAGATAGATAGATAGATAGATAGATAGATAGATAGATAGATTTAAGAAACACACATGAAAAAACTAGATCCTAGTGTACTGGCAAATTATAGGCCTTTTTCAAATCTTCCATTTATGTCTAAAATTTTAGAAAAAGTTGTGTCTGCTCAATTGAGCACCTTCCTGCATAAAAATGATCTGTATGAAGAATTTCAGTCAGGTTTTAGGCCCCACCATAGCACAGAAACTGCACTTGTTAAAATTACAAATGACCTGCTTCTTGCGTCAGATCAAGGCTGCATCTCATTTCTAGTCTTACTTGATCTTAGTGTTGCGTTCGACACAATAGATCATGACATACTCATAGATCGATTACAAAACTATACAGGTATTCAAGGGCAGGCTCTAAGATGGTTTAGATCCTACCTGTCCGATCGCTACCATTTTGTTTACTTAAATGGGGTGTCATCTCATTTATCATCAGTAAAATATGGAGTGCCACAAGGATCCGTCCTAGGTCCCCTTCTATTTTCAATATACATGTTGCCCCTTGGTAATATTATTAGAAAATACGGAATTAGCTTCCACTGTTATGCTGATGATACTCAGCTATATATTTCAACGAGACCAGATGAAACTTCCCAATTATCTAAGCTAACAGAGTGTGTTAAAAATGTAAAAGATTGGATGACAAATAATTTTCTCCAATTAAATTCGGATAAGACAGAGATATTAATTATTGGACCAAAAAACACCACACAGAATCTTGTAGATTACAATCTGCAACTAGACGGATGTACTGTTACTTCCTCTACAGTCAGAAATCTGGGTGTTATATTGGACAGCAATTTGTCTTTTGAAAATCATATTTCCAATGTTACAAAAACCGCATTCTTCCATCTTAGAAACATTGCCAAGCTACGAAACATGTTATCTGTTTCTGATGCAGAAAAGCTAGTTCATGCTTTCATGACCTCTAGACTGGACTATTGTAATGGACTTCTAGGTGGTTGTCCTGCTTCGTCAATAAACAAGCTACAGGTCGTCCAAAATGCAGCAGCTAGAGTCCTTACCAGGTCAAGAAAATATGATCATATTACCCCAATTTTACAGTCTCTGCACTGGCTACCTATTAAGTTCCGTATCAGTTACAAATTATCATTACTTACCTATAAGGCCCTAAATGGTTTAGCTCCTGCGTACCTAACTAGCCTTCTACCACGCTACAACCCATCACGCACCCTAAGGTCACAAAACGCTGGACTTTTGGTAGTTCCTAGGATAGCAAAGTCCACTAAAGGAGGTAGAGCTTTTTCACATTTGGCTCCCAAACTCTGGAATAGCCTTCCTGATAATGTTCGGGGTTCAGACACACTCTCTCTGTTTAAATCTAGATTAAAAACGCATCTCTTTCGCCAAGCATTCGAATAATGTATCTCTTAAATTGTGAGTGTAGTTGCATCTGCATTTTTATTCTTTAACTTGGGTTAAACTAATTTTACTTTGTTGGATCAGCAGCTATGCTAATGATGTCTCTATTTTGTTTCTATGTTTTGCCACGGGAGCTCCAGTCTGGATCCAGAACACCTGAGAAGAGATGATGCTGACCCTCAGAGGACCCCAGATGATCCTAACCTTGAATCAACAAACAGAACTAACAATTATTGCTACATGTGTGACTGCATCCTATAATTACTATTAATTAATAATATTGATAGTTCATCATCTAGCTGACTATGTCTTGTATTATTATTATTATTATTTTTATTTTTCTAAAATCCTGTCAAACGTGCACAAACTACTAGCTACTACTAAATATTGTAGAAACATAATTTTCTGTAAAGTTGCTTTGTAACGATTTGTATTGTAAAAAGCGCTATACAAATAAACTTGAATTGAATTAAACTTGAATTGAATTGAATAGATAGATAGATAGATAGATAGATAGATAGATAGATAGATAGATAGATAGATAGATAGATAGATAGATAGATAGATAGATAGATTAGATGAGTTTGAATGAGTTTAAATTGATTAGCATCAAAGCTTGATTGAGTCTAATGGGATTTGGAGCTTGGGTCATCTGAACATCCTGTCAATGAAAGTCTATGGGCATTTTTATGGTTTTTAATATAAATTTTTAAGAAAACCGTAACTCAAACCAGTCTGAAAAGATATAGCACACCGAGTCAGAACAGTATGAAGCATGCTAGTCATGCTAGAAACATGTTAGCAACATGCTAATCATGCTAAAAACATGCTAGCATTATGCTAATCATGCTAAAATCATGCTAGCAAAATTCTAGTCACATTCTAGAAACATGCTAACAACATGCTAATCATGCTAAAATTATACTAGCAACATGCTAGTCGCATGCTAGTCATGCTAGAAACATTATAACAACATGCTAATCATGCTAGCAACATGCTAGTCTCATGCTAGTCATGCTAGAAACATGTTAGCAACATGCTAATCATGCTAGAAACATGTTAGCAACATGCTAGTCATGCTAGAAACATGCTAGCAACATGCTAATCATACTAAAATCATGCTAGTAACATGCTAGTCGCATGCTAATCATGCTAGAAACATGCTTAGAACATGCTAGTCGCATGCTAGTCATGCTAAAAACATGCTAGCAACATGCTAGTCGCATGCTAATCATGCTAGAAACATGTTAACAACATGCTAGCAATATGTTAATCATACTAGAAACATGGTAGCGACATGTTAGCGACATGCTAGTCGAATGCTAATCATGCTAGAAACATGCTAGCATCATGCTAATCAATGCTAGCTACATGCTTATCATGGTAAAATCATGCTAGCAACATGCTAGTCGCATGCTAGTCATGCTAGCAACATACTAGCAAAATGCTAATCATGCTAGTCGCATGCTATTCATGTTAGAAACATGTTAACAACATGCTAATCATTCTAAAATCATGCTAACAACATGCTAATCGCATGCTAATCATGCTAGAAACATGTTAACAACATGCTAATTATGCTAGAGACATGCTAGCGACATGCTACCAACATGCTAATCATGCTATAAACATTCTAGCAACATGCTAATCATGCTAGTCGAATGCTAATCATGCTAGAAACATGCTAGCAACATGCTAATCATGCTAGAGACATGCTAGTGACATGCTAATCATGCTAGAAACATGCTAACAACATGCTAGCCGCATGCTACTCATGCTAGATACATGCTAGCAACATGATATTCATGCTAACAACATGCTAGTAACTTGCTAATCATGCTAGAAACATGCTAGCAACATGCTAGTAGCATGTTAATCATGTTATAAACATGCTAGAAACATGGTAGCGACATGCTAGTCAAATTAACAACATGCTATTTGCATGCTAGTCATGCTAGATACATGCTAGCAACATGATAATCATGCTAACAACATGCTAGTAACTTGCTAATCATGCTAACAACATGCTAGTAGCTTGTTAATCATGCTATAAACATGCTAGAAACATGGTAGCGACATGCTAGTCATGCTAACAACATGCTATTCGCATGCTAATCATGCTAGAAACATGCTAGCAACATGCTAGAAACATGATAATGACATGCTATTAACTTGCTAATCATGGTAGAAAAATGTTAGTCGCATGCATCTTTCTGTCAAACTAATCTATCTATCATTCTTTCTGTCAAACTAATCTATCTATCATTCTTTCTTTTGAACTAATCTATATCATTCTTTCTAACTAATCTATCTGTCATTCTTTCTAACTAATATATCTTTCTTTCTTTCAACTAATCTATCAATCTAACTATAAACTTCTAACTTCTTTAAACGTATTCAAACTTTCTGGTCAGGCTTTCTCAAGCCAACTTAAAGTTTGTCTCAACAAACTTTTTTTTCTAGTTAAGTTGGCTTGAGAAAGCCAACTTACTGAAATCCTATTTATTAAACTTATTATTATTCTTCTTAATTGTCTGGCCGCAAAAATTTTGGACACTAACTCCTCCTAGACCGTTCAAGCTACATACTCCAAACTCGGATCAGACCTTCATACTGTTCTGACTCGGTGTGCTATATCTTTTCAGACTGGTTTGACTTACGTTTTTCTTAAAAATTAATATTAAAAACCATAAAAATGCCCATAGACTTTCATTGACAGGATGTTCAGATGACCCAAGCTCCAAATCCCATTAGACTAAATCAAGCTTTGATGCTAATCAATTTAAACTCATTCAAACTCATCTAATCTATCTATCTATCTATCTATCTATCTATCTATCTATCTATCTATCTATCTGACTATTTCTATCTATCAATCTATCTATCTATCCTAATAATATGCTAATCATGCTAAAATCATGTTAGCAACATGCTAGTCGCATGCTAATCATGCTAGAAACATGCTAGCAACATGCTAGAAACATGCTAGCAACATGCTAGTCGCATGCTAGTCATGCTAGAAACATGCTATCAACATGTTATTTGTGCTTGAAACATGCTAGCCACATGCTAATCATACTAAAATCATGCTAGCAACATGCTAGTCGCATGCTAGTCATGCTAGAAACATGCTAGTCACATGCTAATCATGCTCGAAACATGCTAACAACATGCTAATCATGGTAAAATCATGCTAGCAACATGCTAGTCGCATGCTAATCATGTTAGAAACATGTTAACAACATGCTAACCATGCTAAAATCATGCTAGCAACATGCGAGTCATGCTAATAAAATGCTAATCATGCTAGAAACATGCTAGCGGCATGCTAGTAATATGCTAATCATGCTAGCAACATGCTAATCATGGTAAAATCATGTTAGCAACATGCTAGTCGCATGCTAATCATGTTAGAAAAATGCTAACAACATGATAATCATGCTAAAATCATGTTAGAAACATGCTAGTTGCATGCTATGCATGCTAGCAACATGCTAGCAACATGCTTATCATGGTAAAATCATGCTAGCAACATGCTAGTCGCATGCTAGTCATGCTAGAAACATGCTAGCGACATGCTAGCAACATGCTAATCATGCTAGAAACATGCTAGCGACATGCTAGCAATATGCTAATCATGCTAGAAACATGCTAGCAACATGTTTATCATGGTAAAATCATGGTAGCAACATGCTAGTCGCATGCTAATCATGTTAGAAACATGTTAACAACATGATAATCATGTTAAAATCATGCTAGAAACATGCTAGTCGCTAAAATCATGCTAGCAACATGCTAACAACATGCTAATCATGCTTGGGACATGCTAGCAACATGCTAATCATGCTACAATCATGCTAGCAACACGCTAATCATGCTACAATCATGCTAGCAACATGCTAATCATGCTAGCGACATGCTAGCCAAATGCTAATCATGCTAGGGAAATGCTAACAACATGGTAATCATACTAAAATCATGCTAGCAACATGCTAGAAACATGCTAGTCGCATGCTTATCATGCTAGCAACATGCTAATCATGTTAAAATCATGTTAGCAACATGTCAGTCACATGCTAATCATGCTAAAATCATGCTAGCAACATGCTATTCGCATGCTAGTCAAGCTAGAAACATGCTAGTGAAATGCTAACAACATGCTAATCATGCTAGAAACATGCTAAAAACATGTTAATCATGCTAAAATCATGCTAGCAACATGCTAATCATGCTAAAATCATGTTAGCAACATGTCAGTCACATGCTAATCATGCTAAAATCATGCTAGCAACATGCTAACAAGATGCTAGTCGCATGCTAGTCATGCTAGAAACATGCTAACAACATGCTAATCATGCTAAAATCATGTTAGCAACATGTCAGTCACATGCTAATCTTCTAGAAACATGCTAGCGACATGCTAGCAACATGCTAATCATGCTAGGGACATGCTAGCAACATGCTAATCATGCTAAAATCATGCTAACAACATGCTAATCATGCTAGAAACATGCTAGCAAAATGCTAGTCGCATGCTAGTCATGCTAGAAACATGCTAGCAACATGCTAGTCGCATGCTAATCATGCTAGAAACATGCTATAAACATGCTAACATCATGCTAATCATTCTAAAATCATGTTAGCAACATGCTATTGCATGCTAGAAACATCCTAGCAACATGCTAATCATATTAGCAACATGCTAGTCGCATGCTAGTCGTGTTAGAAAAATGCTAATCATGGTAATATCATGCTAGCAACATGCTAGTCGCATGCTAGTCATGCTAGAAACGTGCTAGTCGCATGCTAGTCATGCTAGTAACATGCTAGCAACATGCTAGTCATGCTAGAAACATGCTAGCAACATGCTAATCATGCTAAAATCATGCTAGCAACATGCTAGTCGAATGCTAGTCAAGCTAGAAACATCCTAGCAACATGCTAATCATGTTAGCAACATGCTAGTCGCATGCTAGTCATGCTAGAAATATGCTAATCTTGCTAGAAACATGCTAGCGACATGCTAGTCGCATGCTAATCATGCTAGCAACATGCTAGTCGCATGCTAATCATGCTAGAACATGCTAGCAACATGCTAGTTATGCTAACAAAATGCTAGCAAACATGCTAATCATGCTAGAAATATGTTAGCGACATGCTAGCAACATGCTAATCATGCTAGAGACATGCTAGCGACATGCTAATCATGCTAAAATCATGTTAACAACATGCTAGGCGCATGTTAATCATGCTAGAAACATGCTAACAACATGCTAATCATGCTAGAAACATGTTAGCAACGTGCTAGTCAAATGTTAATCATGCTAGAAATATACTAGCAACATGTTAGTCATGATAACAATATGCTAGCAACATGCTATTGCATGCTAGAAACATCCTAGCAACATGCTAATCATATTAGCAACATGCTAGTCGCATGCTAGTCGTGTTAGAAAAATGCTAATCATGGTAATATCATGCTAGCAACATGCTAGTCGCATGCTAGTCATGCTAGAAACGTGCTAGTCGCATGCTAGTCATGCTAGTAACATGCTAGCAACATGCTAGTCATACTAGAAAGATGCTAGCAACATGCTAATCATGCTAAAATCATGCTAGCAACATGCTAGTCGCATGCTAGTCATGCTAGAAATATGCTAGCAACATGCTAATCATGCTAAAATCATGCTAGCAACATGCTAGTCAAGCTAGAAACATCCTGAGCAACATGCTAATCATGTTAGCAACATGCTAGTCGCATGCTAGTCATGCTAGAAATATGCTAATCTTGCTAGAAACATGCTAGCGACATGCTAGTCATGCTAGAAACATGCTAGTGAAATGCTAACAACAAGCTAATCATGCTAGAAACATGCTAGCAACATGCTAGTCATGCTAACAACATGCTAGCAAACATGCTAATCATGCTAGAAACATGCTAGCAACATGCTAACAACATGCTAATCATGCTAGAGACATGCTAACGACATGCTAATCATGCTAAAATCATGTTAACAACATGCTAGGCGCATGTTAATCATGCTAGAAACATGCTAACAACATGCTAATCATGCTAGAAACATGTTAGCAACGTGCTAGTCAAATGCTAATCATGCTAGAAATATACTAGCAACATGTTAGTCATGATAACAATATGCTAGCAACATGCTATTAACATGCTAATCATGCTAGAAACATGCTAACAACATGTTAGTCGCATGCTAGTCATGCTAGAAAAATGCTAGCAACATGCTAGTCATGCTAACAACATGCTAGTAACTTGCTAATCATGCTAGAAACATGCTAGCAACATGCTAGCAGCATGGTAATCATGCTATAAACATGCTAGAAACATGGTAGCGACATGCTAGTCATGCTATTCGCATGTAAATCATGCTAAAATCATGCTAGCAACATGCTATTCGCATGCTAGTCATGCTAGAAACATGCTAGTGAAATGCTAACAACATGCTAATCATGCTAGAAACAAAATGCTAGACGCATGCTAGTCATGCTAGAAACATGCTAGCAACATGCTAGTCGCATGCTAATCATGCTAGAAACATGCTATAAACATGCTAGCATCATGCTAATCATTCTAAAATCATGCTAGCAACATGCTATTCGCATGCTAGAAACATCCTAGCAACATGCTAATCATATTAGCAACATGCTAGTCGCATGCTAGTCATGTTAGAAAAATGCTAATCATGGTAATATCATGCTAGCAACATGCTAGTCGCATGCTAGTCATGCTAGAAACATGCTAGCAACATGCTAATCATGCTAAAATCATGCTAGCAACATGCTAGTCGAATGCTAGTCAAGCTAGAAACATCCTAGCAACATGCTAATCATGTTTGCAACATGCTAGTCGCATGCTAGTCATGCTAGAAATATGCTAATCTTGCTAGAAACATGCTAGCGACATGCTAGTCGCATGCTAATCATGCTAGCAACATGCTAGTCGCATGTTAATCATGCTAGAACATGCTAGCAACATGCTAGTTATGCTAACAACATGCTAGCAAACATGCTAATCATGCTAGAAACATGCTAGCGACATGCTAGCAACATGCTAATCATGCTAGAGACATGCTAGCGACATGCTAATAATGCTAAAATCATGTTAGCAACATGCTAGGCGCATGTTAATCGTGCTAGAAACATGATAACAACATGCTAGGAACATGTTAGCAACGTGCTAGTCAAATGCTAATCATGCTAGAAATATACTAGCAACATGTTAGTCATGATAACAATATGCTAGCAACATGTTATTAACATGCTAATGATGCTAGAAACATGCTAAAAACATGCTAGTCGCATGCTAGTCATGCTAGAAAAATGCTAGCAACATGCTAGCCATGTTAACAACATGCTAGTAACTTTCTAATCATGCTAGAAACATGCTAGCAACATGCTAGCAGCATGGTAATCATGCTATAAACATGCTAGAAACATGGTAGCGACATGCTAGTCATGCTATTCGCATGTTAATAATGCTAGAAACATGCTAGCAACATGCTAGTCATGCTAGAAACATGGTAGCGACATGCTAGTCATGCTAACAACATGCTAGTAACTTGCTAATCATGCTAGAAACATGTTTGTTGCATGCATTCTTTCTGTCAAACTAATCTATCTATCATTCTTTCTTTTGAACTAATATATATCATTCTAACTAATCTATCTGTCATTCTTTCTAACTAATATATGTTTCTTTCTTTCAACTAATCTATCAATCTAACTTTAAACTATAAACTTCTAACTTCTTTAAACTTCTTCAAACTTTCTGGTCAGGCTTTCTCAAGCCAACTTAAAGTTTGTCTTGACAAACATTTTTTTCTAGTTATTCTTCTTCTTATTTTTCTGGCCGCAAAGATTTTGGACACTAACTCCTCCTAGACCGTTCAAGCTACATACTCCAAACTCGGGTCAGACCTTCATACTGTTCTGACTCGGTGTGCTATATCTTTTCAGACTGGTTTGACTTACGGTTTTCTTAAAAATTAATATTAAAAACGATAAAAATGCCCATAGACTTTCATTGACAGGATGTTCAGATGACCCAAGCTCCAAATCTTATTAGACTCAATCAAGCTTTGATGCTAGTCAATTTAAACTCATTCAAACTCATCTAATCTAATCTATCTATCTATCTATCTATCTATCTATCTATCTATCTATCTATCTATTTATCTATCTATCTATCTATCTATCTCTCTATCTATCTATCTATCCTAATAATATGCTAATCATGCTAAAATCATGTTAGCAACATGCTAGTCGCATGCTAGTCATGCTAGAAACATGCTAGCAACATGCTAATCATGCTAGAAACATGCAAGCAACATGCTAGTCATGCTAGAAACATGCTATCAACATGCTAATTGTGATTGAAACATGGTAGCAACATGCTAATCATACTAAAATCATGCTAGCAACATGCTAGTCGCATGCTAGTCATGCTAGCAACATGCTAGCAACATGCTAGCAATATGCTAATCATGCTAGAAACATGCTAGCAACATGCTAATCATGGTAAAACCATGCTAGTAACATGCTAGTCGCATGCTAATCATGTTAGAAACATGCTAACAACATGCTAATCATGCTAAAATCATGCTAGCAACATGCTAGTCGCTTGCTAGCAACATGCTAATCATGCTAGAAACATGCTAGCGACATGCTAGCAATATGCTAATCATGCTAGAAACATGCTAGCAACATGCTAATCATGGTAAAATCATGCTAGCAACATGCTAGTCGCATGCTAATCATGTTAGAAAAATGTTAACAACATGATAATCATGCTAAAATCATGCTAGAAACATGCTAGTCGCATGCTATGCATGCTAGCAAAATGCTTATCATGCTAGAAACATGCTAGCAACATGCTAGTCATGCTAGCAAAATGCTAATCATGCTAGAAACATGCTAGCGATATGCTAGCAATATGCTAATCATGCTAGAAACATGCTAGTCGCATGCTAATCATGCAAGAAACATACTAGCGATATGCTAGCAATATGCTAATCATGCTAGCAACATGCTAGTCGCATGCTAATCATGCAAGAAACATGCTAGCATAATGCTAATCTTGCTAAAATCATGTTAGCAACATGCTAGTCACATGCTAGTCACATGTTAGCAACATGCTAATCATGCTTAAATCATGCTAACAACATGCTAGTCGCATGCTAGTCATGCTAGAAACATGACAACAACATGCTAATCATGCTATCAACATGCTAGTCGCATGCTAGTCATGCTAAAAACATGCTAGCAACATGCTAATCATTTTAGATACATGGTAGCGACATGCTAGCAAACATTCTAATCATTCTAGAAACATGCTAGCAACATGCTAGCAACATGCTAATCATGCTAGAAACAGTCTAGTCGCATGCTAGTCAGGTTAGAAACATGTTAACAACATGCTAATCATGCTAAAATCATGCTAACAACATGCTAGTCGCATGTTAACCATGCTATAAACATTCTAGCAACATGCTAATCATGCTAGTCGAATGGTAATCATGCTAGAAACATGATAGCAACATGCTAATCATGCTAAAATCATGTTAGCAACATGCTAGTCGCATGCTAATCATGCTACAAACATTCTAGCAACATGCTAATCATGCTAGTCGAATGCTAATCATGCTAGAAACACACTAGCAACATTCTAATCATGGTAGAGACATGCTAGCGACATGCTAGTCATGCTAAAATCATGTTAGCAACATGCTAGTCGCATGCTAATCATGCTAGAAACATGCTAACAACATGCTAATCATGCTAGAAACATGTTAACAAATTGCTAGTCAAATGCTTATCATGCTAGAAACATGCTAGCAACATGCTAGTAATGCTAGAAACATGGTAGCGACATGCTAGTCATGCTAACAACATGCTAGTAACTTGTTAATCATGCTAGAAACATGTTAGTCGCATGCATTCTTTCTGTCAAACTAATCTATCTATCATTCTTTCTTTTGAACTAATCTATATAATTCTTTCTAACTAATCTATCTGTCATTCTTTCTAACTAATATATCTTTCTTTCTTTCAACTAATCTATCAATCTAACTTTAACCACATCAACTCTGGGGACCCACCGGTGGGTCCAATATTGCATATGCATCTATCTATGCATCTATAAAAATCAAAATAACAGCTGAAGTGGTTTTAAACTATAAACTTCTAACTTATTTAAACTTCTTCAAACTTTCTGGTCAGGCTTTCTCAAGCCAACTTAAAGTTTGTCTCAACAAACTTTTTTTTCTAGTTTATTAATGAGATCTGACCCGGTAATAATAACATATGTTGGTTTAGCTTGTCAGTGTGAATGAAATGTGTATTTATTTGTCCGATCTCGCCCAGAAACGCGGCTGTCATGTGACTTTTTTTTCCTTCGCGATGTCAAATATTGCATTTTGCACACGTACACGGCTCAAAAAATCCTGGATTTTGCTCTTGTTGTGTTCTAATGGGTGGATTGTGTGCATTCGGAGTAATATTGTATTTTAAGAAGCTCTTAAAAAATATATAAATGACTTTACCATGATGAATTTCTGTCAGGTATTTCGACATATTTTGTATTTATTTGCTGTCGGTACATAAGCAAGAAGACTTTTCTCTGCTTGCTCCCTGAACACCAGAACACCGTGGTGCTGAATGGAGCTCTTTCGCTTTTCGCTCTTTTTTTTCTGTTTATTTAAACTGCGATGTGTATTTGTTCGTTCAGGTGCAGGAGGACATGAGCGTCCTGAAGGAGAGCTCGGTTCAGTGTTGCTGTTCGTGAGACGCGGCTCTCTCTAGTGCAGACCGAACACAGCGCGAGTCACCAGCTGCGCAGTTCAGCTTTCCCGCATCGCGGGGCTGAAGCCAACTTGATGTGTTGAATGCTCGGAGCACGTATTCTTAAAATACACATTTCTATTTTAATAAATGCTCATATTAAATCATAGCATAACACATAAGTAGGTACAAAAATAATCAGTGATGCATATGTGACCATTTTGGTCGCAGTGTAGTTCCCTGCTTTGTTGTGCAGCGCCGATCATTCGCTGTGACCTTCAGCCTGACAGAGAAAATCTCACAAGCACATATAAACACTCATTTTCATGTGTATAATATATTCTTCTAATTGTTTTGTGCCATTTCGCTGCAGTGTTTTAATGTGAAAGGCTGTAAATTCTCTATGTGGACTTCAAGTGTTCAGAGAAATACATTGCGAGCTCGCGGCCAGTTGGCTGCCGCGAATATATCATGTTATTACTTTAAACAGTTCAGAAACATCTGAATTTAACTCTTGGTGTGTTCTAATGGGTAGATTGCATGCAATCGCCGATATAATTTAATTTAAAAAGGTCTTAAATAGGAATAAATTCGCTCGTTGTGAGCTCCGTGGAGACAATGCTTGAGCTGACCAGCGGTGATTCTTCTCTCGTCTTTCTGACTGCTCTCTGCCCAGAAATCAATTATTAATGAGCCCTGACCCCTGTAATAATCAGATATGTTGGTTTAGCTTGTCAGTTTGAGGGAAATTGTATTATTTACTTGTATTGACCGATTTAAAAGTGAAATGAAACCTTAGAACGGGTATTGCAACTGTAGGGGTGCAATTTTTCTCAGACAATGTAAGTCTATGGGTAATATATTAAACATTTAAAAATTTATTTAAAAAAAACTTTAAGTCTGATCACTCTGAAAAGATATAGCACACACCACCGCTCTATCGCGCAGGTTTCTGCCGAGTTTGGGGCTTGTGGCTTTAAAGCCCTAGGAGGAGAAGCGTTTAGAATTTTTTAGTCTCAGAAAAATAATAATAATAAAAAAAAGAAGTTTAAATAGCATAACAGTATGTTGGCTTTGCCAAGCCAACATAATAACTAGAATTAAAAGTTAGTGAACTAACTTTGATGTTGGCTTGGCCATCTTGGCCATGGGGCAAAAGAGCCACAGAACTTGTGTGCCCAACATTCTTGAGTTGCCCTGCTGCAAAAAAAATAAATAAATAATACCATAAAAAATACACCTGCAACAGTCTTTTTCCATGGTCCCTTACTGTTTTCCTTTTTAATAAAAAAACCTAGGCTATGATAACAGCTAGGACAGGGTTGTCTAGCTAAATGCGAAATAAGTCATGCAAAAACTATAATCTCCTAAATACCGTTCAATTTGATCTTATTTTAATAATACTGACAATATATTTAAGTTATCAGACAGTACTGAAAAATTAAAGAAGGGACACTATATATAGTATACTTCGGCGAGTCAAGAGCTAAACAAAAAGTCCTGTTTCATTACAAAATACTGTACCTTTTATAAACTTTATATTATCACCACAAAATTTTAATTTATATTTATTAAAAAATAAATATTTCATAAAACTGAAACTTAAATATATTATTTCTATAGGCTATACAAAAAAGAAAAGAAAAAAGACTAAATAATAAGGCTGAATAAGCGGATCTATAGCATGTTAAATGGTGGTTGTCTGTCTATGAATGGTACACCCCTCAAACAAGTAGTTTGACCCAAGTCCTCAGCAGCCAATGACATTGACCCGTTCAAACTGATTTTTAATGCGTACTTCACGTGTATTTCACGTGTATTTAACGTGTATTTAACATGTGAAATACACGTTAAATATGCGTTGATTTTTCACATGTAAACAACACGTATTTAACGTGTTGTTGACGCGTTAAAATTCACGTGTTTTTGACCCTCTTGGCCTTCCATATTTGACCCTCTTGGCCTTCCATTCACATTAGATATAATGAAGGGAGACGTGAAAAAAGGACATTGCGTTGTTTGGATATGGATTACTTTAGACATGTCAAGCTTTCCATAGATATATCTCTCATGTCTCTTCGTTGAGTATTCATGGAGTTACAGTTCATTTTAATGACGTGTTTGGAAATGAAGATCAGCGCAGACAAAGGCTGCAGACAGCACACCTTGTTTGTTATCTTTATTTTATAAGTGCACAAAGTTTTGTTGTCATTATGTTTGTATCCAAAAAAAAGTAGACCCTTTACAGATTCGATTGATGTATTGCTCTTATCTGTACGATTAAAACTGAAGGTGTAATTTAAGTAATTTTCGGGTATATCAGGAGAAAATGACTCAAAACGCTTATATGCGTTAATCGACTCTAGAGGGTTTTAAAAGGCTGTCGTGACTTTTTTTCCTTCCAGTTTTCACACTGTAAAACATTTCACGTTGGTTAAACTTATAAACGAAAGTTCACCTGCTGCCTTAAAAATGCGAGTTAACTCAACTTACAGATACTCTTTGTTTCAACTTAAGAAGTTAAGTTTTACAATTTATTAAACTAATGGTCATTTGTTGTTTCAACTTGATGCTCTGAGTTAAAACAACTTACTATGTTACATTATCAGTTCAAGAAAACTCAAATCAGCTCATAATAAATAAACTTGTAACTGGTCTGCTCAAAAAATGTAAAAAATGTATTGAAATATTCAAAAATTCAAGTAATGTTGTACAAGCTTTAACATTTGTTTGAGAATACAAATTCTTGTAAGGAAACAAGTTTTAAAAAGCCATTTTAGAACACAAGTGCTTAAACATCCATTTCATCAAAACATCAACGTTTCTCTAATAATATACAGAACTAGAAGAAAGGTAGATGAGTGGTATAAAAGAGGTATAGAAAATGTAACTGAGGGGGAAAGAAAAAGGCATGAATTGGGGAGAAATGAGGAGTGGGCAGGCCGTGTGTAATGATACAAAATAACGGCTCAATCACTTTAAAGATTGTAAGTGTTCTCTATATAAACAAGTACATGTAGCTTTTTGACCTTTGAATGATTTTCACAATACATGGTCATTGACTGTGTTGAACAATACTCATGTAGTAAACTCTCACTAAAAGCAATAAGAACACACATGTGAAATTGGTCTATTTCCAATAAATGCTCAAAGGTTTTTCCTTATAATAAACACTTGACCAACATTCAGCATTTGAGATTCCAGATAAAGCAAAAAATTAAAATTAAAATAAAATAAAAACTTTAATATTTTGTTAGATTTGTACATGATATTATTGATGACATGTTTAGGCACAATATATAGTATAGTACTTAGATTGACTGACAGTCAAAAAAAGGATTTTAGCATAAATTATTACTGATTCTGGGATAAAATAATAATAATAAATATATTGTAATAGTTAAGCTGATTTACTTTTTCCCTACACATACTGCTCTACAATGAATTCAGTATCATAAGTACATTCACAAGATTTAAATATATTTTCTTACATCACACATCTTGATTATCTCAGAAGTCTCCTCTGAAAGGAAGCGTAGAAGTCCAAGTAAGGCAGCTTTTCTTCGATTCCAATGTGTGTCCTACATACAATTATAAACAAGACTGAGTGACTCCAATATATATATACATTAGAACACTTATATTAGGGCAAACTGATCAAATTGAGTTCATTTTTATTCATACCTCCTTATCAAGGCACTGTATAACTGCTAAGGCTCAAGCTCCTGCTTGATGATACAGATGCTTTGTACAGCTCTAAAAGACAACAAGGCATCTAGTCCATTCAAGAATGACTGCAGACGATCGATGGTGAACTCTGTGCTCATCTGAAACAGACACAAGACAGGAGGAAAAATGGAGCCAAAGAGACTAGTAGTGGGCAGCAAGTACAGATGAAAAATAATCACATATGTAAATCACATGCCATCTTGTAACATATTAAAGAGGTCATGTATAGAGGTCATGACACAAGTAATTAAATCAAGAATAAAGAATGTTTTAAAAATAAGCAAGTTCACAATTACCTTATTGTAAAATGAAGATCCTTCACACAGCTTCTTGAAAACTTTGTAGGGTGACACTTTATATCTTGAGGTGACAATAACGTTGAAGAGGAATCAACAGCAGCATATCAGCAGAAGCAATATAGACTAAGCATATGAAATTGTACAAAAAGAATTGCATGGTCTGCATTAAATATGTTGTGTGACTGCATTAGGCCTGCAACAAATATGCAAGTAAAACAGCAAAAGATTTTAATATCAGTAAGGATGTGTTAACTGTACCTCATTGTAACATGAATGTCCTTAAAATCAGCTTCTTGAAAACCCTGCAGGGTGACAACCTTGTATCTTGAGCTGACAATAACTTTGAAGAGGAAGAGCTGTGGCAGAGTGAAAAAGTATTAGACAAACAGCTGTCAGAAACGTATTAAAGTAACTAAAATATAAACATTGAAAACTGAAGTGAAATATTAAGCTATTTTAGCATTTGACGCTTTAGTAAACTGTAAAATTAGCGAGGGAAAACCCTGTGTCCTTATATTGCCCTAGTCAAATGAGTCTTAATCTGAACATTTGAACATTTGTCTATTTTTGAATTACAGTACAAGTGCGTGGCGTGGCCAAAAAGCAGAGAAAGACGCTTTTTGTACGCTTAATGTATCGCGGCACCTTTCATCCACAAACAGACGTGCAGCAAAATCCAGGCCACGGCAGGCTTGACTGGGTGTTCACAGACGGTGGCTCAACTGACCACGGTCGCGGAGCACGGTCAATGCAATAAATAATAATACCTGCAGACTTCAGGTCGAAGACCAACTAAAATATAAGCACCGTGAACCAAAGTGATATAACTATTTTAACGTTTGAGGCTCTGGAAAACAGTGAATTAACGAGGGAAAAACGTGTGGTGTCGTATTACATTCGCGAAGCACAGTCAAATTGGCTAACATGCAATAAATCGCAACATTATTAATTTACCATTACAAATAAAAAAAGAAATATAGCTGCAAGCAGCGATGGCGGGCTCAAGCCGTCAGTGCAAACGCCACCCCGGTGGCATCGGGAAAACTGTGCCTAGCAGCATAAGCATTTACAGTAACCCTCTGGCAATCAAGTTTTAAGGGATCCGGCAGTTAAAGGGTTAATCCGACCCATCTAGACTTTGAAATCACATACACAGAACAATATATATATAACTTTAGTAACACTTTATTTTAATATATATAAAAAATATAAGGTGTGCATCGTACCTGACACCTAAATGAACACATTACAATTGTTTTATGACTGCAAGTCTTTCTTCTCAAATGCTATTGAGCTTCAAATTTGCATTTGAGCCCATGTGAAAACGTAGCATAATTTACATATGACTTACAGTTTGTTTTATTTGTTTGTTGGTCGCTGTTGGACAGTGTTTTCTCTACTTCCTGTTGGCCTTCTGTAGCAAATTGTAGCTCCGTGTAGCTGTTTTTATGTTATTTTTTTCTCTAGAATCTTTATCTTACTATCACTCTCTGTTTTTTAAAGTGGTAAAATATAACTTAATTCACACCATATTTCTGATATTATCGATCAATCTTATCAAATTAACTTTGATCGTTCACTTTTATTTTATATCCGTGAGTGCAGTACACCTGCAAAGTGTTAGCACTCGTTAGCTTGTCATTAGCATTTTCATTCGAACCTATCGCTGTTTTCTTTTCTCCTCTCCCTCGCTCCAGTTTTTCACAAGTTCATCAAACAACTGCAGTAAGAATATTTAATCAAGCACGGTGAGTAATGGCTTCTCCAGTCATTGTTACTTGCACCTCTTGCCACATGTAAGGACAGTAAGAATAAGAATAAGAGTAAGTTTAATTGAGGACAGTAAGAATGTTAGGGCTCTAGATACGGCTTTGGATGCGTCTAGCTCAGGGATTCCTGTACATTGTTCGGTTCCGGAAACAGAGCCCCAGCAGCAGGGCAACTGGGTGACGGTGAGGCAGCGTAGTCGTGGGTCAAAACACCGCTCTTCTGTTCCGATCAAAACATTAAACAGGTTCTCGCCTCTCAGTAATGCACCCACTGAGAAACCTGATGAAAGTGCTCTAATTATTGGTGATTCTATTGTACAGAACGTGAATATAGAGACACCAGCCACCATAGTCAAATGTTTACCGGGAGCCAGAGCGCCTGACATCTTGGCAAATTTAAAAGTGCTGGCTAATGCTAAACGTAAATACAGTAAGATTGTTATTCATGCCGGCGCTAATGATGTTCGACTTCGCCAGTCGGAGATTACTAAAAATAACATTAAAGAGGTGTGTGAACTTGCAAGCACGATGTCAGACACTGTAATATGCTCTGGTCCCCTCCCTGCTTACCGTGGTGATGAGATGCATAGCAGATTGTCATCACTCAATGGCTGGATGTCTAAGTGGTAACCACAGAATAACATAGGTTTCATAGACAATTGGACGAGCTTTTGGGGCAGACCTGACCTGTTTAAAAGAGATGGTCTTCATCCCTCCTGGGGTGGCGCCACTCTTCTCTCTAGAAATATGGCAAATAGTCTTAGTGTTTATACTTGACTAACTGGGGCCCAGGTCAGGAAGCAGACAGACTGGCTAAACCGACCGTCTGCTAGCTGCCTCCCGTCACAGAGGTCAGTTAATTCTCAGCACATAGAGACTCTTTCACCTAGATATCACACTATAGAGACTGTGTCTGTTCCCCGAACTAGAAAATACAAAAAACCGTCCAAACCAAGTTAAGATTAACAATTTAATTGAGGTTCAACAAATAAAAAACAGAAGCAATATGGATAAACAAATGATAAAGCTTGGCTTATTGAATATCAGATCCCTTTCTACGAAAGCACTTTTTGTAAATAATATGATCACTGATCATTATATAGATGTACTCTGTTTGACAGAAACCTGGCTAAAACCTGATGATTACATTATTTTAAATGAGTCCACCCCCCAAGATTACTGTTATAAACATGAGCCACGTCTAAAAGGCAAATGTGGAGGTGTTGCTTCAATTTATAACAATGTTTTCAGGATTTCTCAGAGGGCAGGCTACAAGTATAACTTGTTTGAAGTAATGGTACTTCATATAACATTATCCAAAGAAACAAATGTTAACGATAAATCCCCTGTTATGTTTGTACTGGCTACTGTATACAGGCCACCAGGGCACCATACAGACTTTATTAAAGAGTTTGGTGATTTTACATCCGAGTTAGTTCTGGCTGCAGATAAAGTTTTAATAGTTGGTGATTTTAATTACTTTACTAATTACTTTAACTATGGACTCTCTCTTTTCTAGCACTTTAAATAAAGTTGCTCCTTTACGCTTAAGGAAGGTTAAGGAAAACAGTTTGACACCATGGTATAATGAGCATACTCGCACCCTAAAGAGAGCAGCCCGAAAAATGGAGCGCAGCTGGAGGAAAACAAAACTAGAGTTATTTCGTATTGCTTGGCGGGAAAGTGACATATCCTACAGAAAAGTATTAAAAACTGCTAGATCCGATTACTTTTCTCCTCTTTTAGAAGAAAACAAACATAACCCCAGGTATTTATTCAATACAGTGGCTAAATTAACGAAAAATAAAGCCTCAACAAGTGTTTGACATTTCCCAACACCACAGAAGTAATGACTTTATGAACTACTTTACTTCTAAAATCGATACTATTAGAGATAAAATTGCAACCATTCAGCCGTCAGCTACAGTATCACATCAGACAGTGCACTATAGACCCCCTGAGGAACAGTTCCACTCATTCTCTACTATAGGAGAGGAAGAATTGTATAAACTTGTTAAATCATCTAAACTAACAACATGTATGTTAGACCCTATACCATCTAAGCTCCTAAAAGAGGTGCTTCCAGAAGTCATAGATCCTCTTCTGACTATTATTAATTCCTCATTGTCATTAGGATATGTCCCCAAAACCTTCAAACTGGCTGTTATTAAGCCTCTCATCAAAAAACCACAACTTGACCCCAAAGAACTAGTTAATTATAGACCAATCTCGAATCTCCCTTTTCTGTCCAAGATACTAGAAAAGGTGGTATCCACACAATTATATTCCTTCTTAGAGAAAAATGGTATATGTGAGGATTTCCAGTCACGATTTAGACTTTATCATAGTACTGAGACTGCTCTCCTTAGAGTTACAAATGATCTGCTCTTATCATCTGATCGTGGGTGTATCTCTCTATTAGTTTTATTGGATCTTAGTGCTGCGTTTGACACAATTGACCACAACATTCTTTTGCATAGACTTGAACACTTTGTTGGCATCAGTGGAAGTGCATTAGCATGGTTTAAATCGTACTTATATGACCGCCATCAGTTCGTAGCAGTGAATGAAGATGTATCCTATCGATCACAAGTGCAGTATGGAGTACCTCAAGGCTCAGTACTAGGGCCGCTACTCTTCACGCTTTATATGTTACCCTTGGGAGATATCATCAGGAAACATGGTGTTAGCTTTCACTGTTATGCTGATGATACTCAGCTCTATATTTCTTCGCAGCCCGGTGAAACACACCAATTTGAAAAACTAATGGAATGCATAGTCGATATAAAAAACTGGATGACGAGTAATTTCTTACTGCTAAATTCTGAAAAAACAGAGGTGTTAATTATAGGACCTAAAAACTCTGCTTGTAATAACCTAGAACACTGTCTAAGACTTGATGGTTGCTCTGTCAATTCTTCGTCATCAGTTAGGAACCTAGGTGTGCTATTTGATCGCAATCTTTCCTTAGAAAGCTACGTTTCTAGCATTTGTAAAACTGCATTTTTCCGTCTCAAAAATATATCTAAATTATGGCCTATGCTCTCAATGTCAAATGCAGAAATGTTAATCCATGCATTTATGACCTCAAGGTTAGATTATTGTAATGCTTTATTGGGTGGTTGTTCTGCATGCTTAGTAAACAAACTACAGCTAGTCCAAAATGCAGCAGCAAGAGTTCTTACTAGAACCAGGAAGTATGACCATAGTAGCCCGGTCCTGTCAACACTGCACTGGCTCCCTATCAAGCATCGCATAGATTTTAAAATATTGCTTATTACTTATAAAGCCCTGAATGGTTTAGCACCTCAGTATTTGAATGAGCTCCTTTTACATTATAATCCTCTACGTCCGCTATGTTCTCAAAACTCAGGAAATTTGATAATACCTAGAATATCAAAATCAACTGCAGGCGGCAGATCCTTTTCCTATTTGGCGCCCAAACTCTGGAATAACCTACCTAACATTGTTCGGGAGGCAGACACACTCTTGCAGTTTAAATCTAGATTAAAGACCCATCTCTTTAACCTGGCATACACATAACATACTAATATGCTTTTATTATCCAAATCCGTTAAAGGATTTTTAGGCTGCATTAATTAGGTAAAGCGGAACCGGAAACACTTCCCATAACACCCTATGTACTTGCTACATCATTAGAAGAATGGCATCTACGCTAATATTTGTCTGTTTCTCTCTTGTTCCGAGGTCACCGTGGCCACCAGATCCAGTCTGTGTCCAGATCAGAGGGTCACTGCAGTCACCCGGATCCAGTACGTATCCAGACCAGATGGTGAATCAGCACCTAGAAAGGACCTCTACATCCCTGAAAGACAGCGGAGACCAGGACAACTAGAGCCCCAGATACAGATCCCCTGTAAAGACCTTGTCTCAGAGGAGCACCAGGACAAGACCACAGGAAACAGATGATTCTTCTGCACAATCTGACTTTGCTTCAGCCTGGAATTGAACTACTGGTTTTGTCTGGTCAAAAGAAGAACTGGCCCCCCAACTGAGCCTGGCTTCTCCCAAGGTTTTGTTCTCCATTCTGTCACCGATGGAGTTTCGGTTCCTTGCCGCTGTCGCCTCTGGCTTGCTTAGTTGGGGACACTTCATCTACAGCGATATCGTTGACTTGATTGCAAATAAATGCACAGACACTATTTAACTGAACAGAGATGACATAACTGAATCCAATGATGAACTGCCTTTAACTATCATTTTTGCATTATTGACACTGTTTTCCTAATGAATGTTGTTTAGTTGCTTTGATGCAATGTATTTTGTTTAAAGCGCTATATAAATAAAGGTGAGATTAATAAATATCAAACATTAAATTTAATTGTGCATTATAGCTGTCACCTAGAGGAACAATTACAGCTGTTTTTATGACTGTAAGTCATTCTCTTCAAATGCTACTGACGTTAGAAAGGTGTATAACAATATCACATGTAACTTTAGAGACGGCCCCTAAATTTGAGACTCTCGAATGTCCAATGTCAAGCCAACTTTATGCCTGTTTTTGTTTTGTTTTTTACTTTTTTATTTTTATTTTCTCTGTGCCGGATTGCTGATGTCCTTTACATGGGCATTGATGTCCATCCATCAACAACGAACATTCCTCCGCAAACATGAGGTGCGAGCGGTCGCGAGCGCGGATGGGATAATGGAGCATGTTTTTTTTTTTTTTTGAGCAACTGGGATGGTGCCCCCTCTGGGAGTTGGTGCCCTAGGAAGACTGGGTACTCTGCATATAGGGAGCGGCGGTACTATCTGGAAGATATATTCCTCAAACCGTCGTACAAGAGGAAGTGATGCTAGTCCTTCAAGAATCTCTCAAAACCTATCTGTTCATAAAGCCTATATATAAAGTCTTAATATAGTATTGCACAATACGTTGTGCTATTCTAATTAGGTCATTTTTTGGGATCTTTTTACGTCTCTCAGAACCTGACACATTGTAATTCGTAGACTCCAGGAAAGTTGCAGTTCTGGAAAATGGTGGCACTGTCGACTAAATGCTCCCTGATTGTTTCACACCTATTTCTTCACTTTAATTCTTAATTCTTTTGCAGTTTACGTGTTTCTGTTCTTCTCCACCTGTTTTTTTTTCTGACCCTTTTGACCCAGTAAGCATTTTGCTGTCCAGTGGTCATGTCTTTACTTTGCGATTAATGTAGTGATCTAATTTTTAATATTTCTCATGAGGATCTAATAATTTTGTTTAATTTTGTTCTAATAAAGTTTGTTTTCAGTCTGAGTTAAATGTCTTTTTTTGGCTCATTTTATCAGTAAAGGAAAAAGTGGCTAATAATTTTGCACACCTGAATATAAGGAGTTTGTTTTTCTCTTCCAGTCTTCATGGTCAACTACGTATATATCACACTCATTGCCTTCTCTAGTGCAGCTCAACCAATTCACATCCCATTCGTCAATATTTGTGGTATCACAAATCCCGGAAAATGCTTGTTGTAGTCCAAACAATTTGTTCATTGTAGTTTTTAAAAAGTGATTTTTGTTAAATAAATTATCTCCTTTTGAATTGGACTTTGGGCTTTCTAACTGTGCAGAACTTTTTATGCTGAAACAGCAACATTACAGACTAACTAAAGTTGAAAAAGTGAAAAAGCATAATAGCACTCCTTTAATAGGCATTATTAAGCAGTTCATAAATACAGCTATAAATATTTTGTTATTGAGCATATCTATAAAGTTCCATCATTGTATTTTTTTCATACTTTAAGGATCAATTTATAATTTATAAATTATTGCATTATTTACAAACCAGTTATTAAGGAGTTGTCAGTGGTTCATGAGATCATTAAGAAAGTGAAATTAAATCTAAAAACTATTTATACATTTAAAGCATTCACAAAGGAGATTTAAAGAATCATTGATCTTCCAAACTGAAAAGTTAAACACAACACAGAGGGATAAAGAACACAGAAATATTTTTTCAAGATGCAAAAAATTTAACTGTACAGCTGTACACTTGTTAAAAAAATTAAATATAAACTTATGCAATTATATATATATATATATATATATATATATATATATATATATATATAGTACCAACACACACACACACACATGTTGCTCAGGTGCTCTAATTAAACATAGCCACAGCACCACCCAGTGGAAGAAACCTTTACCCCCATAAAAAAAAAATGTAAAAAAATAATATATATAAAAACATTCAAGTGTACAGTTTCCTTTTATTGCATCTTGAAATAAATATTTCTGAGTTCTGTATCTATCTGTGTTGTATTTGTTTATTTTATTTTATTTATTTTTTTAGGAAGATTGCAGCCTTTAATCTCATCAAAATAAATGTGCATATAAACCATGAACAATTTAATTATAGCTGTATTTATAAAATGCTTACTAATGACTATTAATTTTGGGAGAAGACTATATAAAGCATGAACTGACTATTTACTAATGCTTAGCTAATGAGTGCAGTTATTATAAAGTGTTACCAATGCATTTACTAATGTTAAAAAATGATACATTATTTTAAAGTGTTACCAAAGCCTTAAATAATTAAAAGTGTTTTGTTATAATTGTATTGACCTGTAAGCATTTGTTAAATAGTTCTGCTTGCATCACAGCTTGGTCTTCATCTGTGAGCTGAACAGTTTTACTGTTACATCCATGAGATTATGTCAATTCAGATAAAATGTCACAGGGTCAGTATCAAATTAGTTTATTATTTGCAGCACAAATAAGTATTTTTAGATTTTTTTTTTATTCCTGAAACTGTCAGAAAAGGATAAGGCTTAAGAGATTTCTTAAGCTGTAATGAAAACAGCGCAATTAGCAACAACAACAAAAAAATAACAATTTAAAATAAAGTTTTTTTTCTTCTGGTGATTAAAGAGATGTTAAACACTCTATCACTCTCTCTCTCTCTCTCTCTCTCTCTCTCTCTCTCTCTCTCTGTCTGTCTGCCACTCAGCTCATGCCCATCCCCCACTCACACTCACACACACACACACACACACACACACACACACACTCAGTCAGTCAGCACACATACATTACTCAAACAGAGGGACAGAGTGAGTTGAGATGTCTGACAGTTTTTAAATTTTCTTTTAATCATACAGTGTTGTTAAGTCATGAAACTTTGCATGTTTCCTAATAATGATTTGATCTCTGTATGAAAAAATGCTTTTAAGTGTTTGGAAGCTGCAATTTAAAAATACAAGACAATTAATGATTTCCTTTTTACTGTCATTTCAATAAATAACCACGACAAAACCGTTCAAGCTAACCAAAATCCATTCGTAATTTAAGTTCCTCAATGTTTTTTCAACATGTAGACAAATTTTGGTGTGTCAAGTGTACTTCTCCTCTGAGCAGTATGCATTAATTCATAGGTGAATTTTCCTAAAAATCCATATTCAAGTCAAAATAGCCAACTTCCTGTTGATCGTAGCTGATGACTGTAAATTAGAAAGTTGTCCGTCTTGATAAGTACAATATACGTACGGAGTTTGGTGTCTGTAGCTAAAACTAACCCCCCCACTTTTGACAAAAGGTGGCGCTATAGAGTGCCTCTTCCATGCCCTTTTAAAAGCTTTTTCCATTGTCTAGCTATCAATAATGCTGATATGTGTTTGGAGTTTCATGTAAATCTGAGGTTTTTATCTGCCTCAAAATCACCATAACAGAATATTCAAGTTTGACACGTTGCCATGGCAACAATATATAAGATATCAATATCCCCACAACAGATTTACATTGGCCATGTTTTGTCATTATTCTGATGAAGTTTGAAGCAAATCGAGTAAAAATAAGATACTGAACTTTACTGAAAGCATATTGAAAATGACTCATTTCCTGCTGCCAGTTGGTGGCGCTATAACTTTGACTTTTAATAGTCACATATATACGATCAGTATCATACATCGAACCAACAGATGAAGTTTGATCAAACTCAGGCAATGTATGTGGATGTTATTAGGCATTTCCTGTTTCTAATTTTTTGCCCTAATTTCAATGCCACGCCACGGGCAAACCATTCGAGATATCAAAAATCCCCTGGCAATTTTTCATCCCCAATGTCTTGAGATCATGTTGACCGAGTTTGGTGGCAATCAAGTTAAAAACCTATGACAAGTATATCAAATTCCATAGCTTTTTTTAAACAGCCCTGAATAGCTGACTTCCTGTTGGGCGGAGCCTATGACATAGGGCGCGAAAGTTGAGATCTATAAGTGTACTGAGTTTCATATAAATACATGCAAGTGTGTGTGAGCTATGGTTCAAGATTTCTGACTGTGTTCCAGGGGGCGCTGTAGAGCCCCTGTGCCACGCCCGGGTCCCAGTCTCTGCGACGTCCTGATGGCCGCAGGTTCCAATGTGTGTGCCAATTTTCAAGAGTTTTTGAGCATGTTAAGGCCCCCCAAATCCCCCGGAAGGTTTAATTAAAAAAAAAAAAAATATAGCTGCAAGCACCGATGGCGGGCTCAAGCCATCAGTGCGAACGCCACCCCGGTGGCATCAGGTAAACTGTGCCCAGCGGGCACATGCATTAACAATATCCCTCTGGCAGTGAGGTTTTAAAGGATACGGCAGTTAAAGGGTTAATCCGAATCATCTAGACTTTAAAATCACATTCACAGAACAATATATATAACTTTAGTAACACTTTACAATAAGATTTCATTTATAAACATTAACTATGTTAACATGAACAATATTTATATAGAATTCATTCATGTCAGTTAATATTCCAAACTTAAACATTAAAACATTGTTTTATTATGATTTTTTTTCCAAGCACATTTTACCAATTCCAAACCATATCAATCTTAATAACTACCATTATTTTTTATTTAATCATTTATGAGTGATATACAATAGTCCAGGAAAGCTGGAAGAGAAAAACTCCTTATATTCATGTGTGCAGAATTTCTAGGCATATTTTCTTTTACAGATGAAATGCGCTAAAAAAGAGTTTTAACTCAAACTGTAAAGTCGAAAATTATAAAATCCCCATGATAAATATCAAACACAAATGCAATACAGAAATGGATAAGTTAAGACTTGACCATTGTACAAAAAATGCTGACTGGGTCATGAGGTCAGAAAAGAAAAAGAAAAAAAAAACAGGTCGAGAAGAACTGACAAAAAGAATTGCAAAATAATTAATAGGAATTAATGTGAAGATTAATTTTTAGTCAATTCTGCAAGACAAACTTTTCAGGAAAGGAGATGGAATAAAAATGAGCTCCTAAATCTTAATCCCAGATTCTGGAAGATATATTCCTCAAACCATCGGACAAGAGAAGGTGGTGCTGGTCCTTCACGAGTCACTCTAATCTGTTCATAATGCCTATATATAAAGTCTTAATATATAGTATTTCAGAGTACTTCATGGTATTCTAATTAAATCATTTTTTGGAATCTTAAGTCTCTCAGAACCTGACACCGAGTAATTCTGGAGACTCCAGGAAAGTGGCAGTTCTGTAAAATGTTGCATTGGAGACTAAATGCTCCCTGATAGTTTCACACCTAATTCTTCACTTTAATTCTTCATTCTTTTCCAGTTAATGTGTTATGTAAATTAATTAAATTAACTGGTTTAGGATTACAAATTAACTTGTACTAGTTTTTTTTGTCCCTAAAACTGACAGAAAATGATGAGGCCTAAGATATTTCTTAAGCTGTAATGATGAAAACAACAACAACAACAACAACAACAACACAAAATTACAGATTTTTTTCCTGCTGGTGATTAAAGAGATGTTAACTCTGAGATGTTTCTCTCTGTCTCTCTCTCTCTCTCTCTCTCTCTCTCTCTCACACACACACACACACACACACACACACACACACATTACCCATAGTGACAGAGGGACAGAGTGACATCAGATGTATGATAGTTTTTTAATTTTCTATCATCCATATAGTGTTGTATAGTCATGAAACTATGCATATTTCCTCAGAATGACTTGTCTTCTATGTGAACATTTTTTTGAAGTGTTTAGAAGCTGCACTTTAAAAAAATTAAAGACATTTACTGGTTCGTTTTTTACTGTTATTTCAAAAAATCACCACGACAAAACCATTCAAGCTATCCAAAATTCGTTCGCACCTGTTCTGTAAGATAAATTCTCTAAACAGTGGTAAAAGAGGATGTGGTGCCGATCCTTCAAGAGTCACTCAAAACTTATCTGTCCATAAAGCCTATAAAGAACTATTCTTAATATACAGTATTTCACAATACTTCAGCATGTTATTCTAATTAAGTGAGGGTCATTTCATCAGTAAAATACATATTATTTTTCTTTGAAAGATTTCTATAAATGATTTAAATCATACTAGTTTCTACAATAATTATTTAAAGTAATCCTAGAGCTCCATCTGGTGGCCATTATTGGTACTAGGAATTGCAAGCTTGATTTATAAGTTATGATAGTTTTAATTTTATGATGGCTCCTGAAAATGATAAAGCTATGAAACTTACTGTGCTTCCTTCAAATGATGACTTCTACGTATATATAAAAAATATGAAGAGTTAGAATGAAAAAATATAAAGATATAGTAAAATAACTATGGTATTGTTTTATGTTACTTTAATAAATCGCTATGGCCACACCATTTAAGGTATCCTAAACCCATTCGCAATTTAACATCTTCAGTATATTGGCATCATGTTGAAAAAGTTTGGTGTGAACTACTTGTGTCTTCTTGGAGGAGTATGAATTCATTTACAGACTGATTTTATCATAAATCCACAATAAAATTTCTGAGTTCTGTATCAATCTGTGTTGTTGTTTGTTTATTTTTATGTTTTTATTTTTCATAGGAAGATAACGGACCCTTTACTCTCCTTTGTAATAAATGTGCTTATAAACCAAGAACAAGCTATTTATAGCTGTATTTATAAACTGTTTACTACTCACTATTAATATTGGGACAAGGCTTTATAAAGCATGAACTGACTATTTACTAATGAGTGCAGTTATTATAAAGTGTTACCAATGCATTTGCTAATGTTAACAAATTAGACATTATTTTACAGTGTTATAAAACCCTTTAATGACCTATAAGCATTTGTGAAAGTTCTGCTTGCATTACAGCTTAGTCTTGATCTGTGAGCTGAACAGATTTACTGTTACATCCATGAGATTATGAAAATTCAGATACATGTCACGTCACAGGGAGTCAGAGGTCAGTATCAAATGAGTTTAAAATTATTATTTGCATAAATTATAATGCATAAACTATGAAATTATACAAAATGTATAAAAAAGTACAATAGTTATTGTTTTCCAATGTTTTTTATTTATTTATTTATTTAATTTTTTTTTTTTTTTATTTACATTTCAAAAATTTAGCCTACTTTGATCATTCTAAACAGCTTGAATAAAACCCGTTAATATTTATTATAGACCTCTGTAATTGTCTATAATCTAACAAACAAGTTTATTATGAAAATAAAAGTGTGTACACCAGATAAATTGGACGATACAGAAATTGCTAACAATAGTATAATAGAGCATGTTTTAGGTTTTTAGGCGTTTAGATGCAGAAATGGACAAATCAAATATATATATTCAAATCCAGTAGATCCACTTCAGATTTATTTCTCAAAAGTTTATGTTCACGTGGCTGTTTTCATTTATATTCGCCAAGCTATTATGTATTTTGAAATAATCTTGTCCGTGATGTGTTCGTTCGTATGACGAAAGGCAGAATCCTGCAGCTCGAGAGATATATGTTATTCTGCCAGTCGCGGTTTCAAATAGTCTTTCACACTTAAACGGGTCACAAACACCTGCATTTAGCTCTTGTTGTGTTATAATGGGTGTATTGTGTGCATTAGTGGTAATATTTTATTTTAAAAAGCTCTTAAACAAGAATAAATTCGTTTGTTTTGAGCTCTGAGACATTGCAGGGCTGATCGGAGGCGGTGATTTCAGATGGGCAGCCGCAAATATTTAATTTTCACACAAACAGTTCAAAAACATCTGAATTTAGCTCTTGGTGTGTTCTAATTGGTGGATTGTGTGATATCGCTGTAATATTTTATTTGTAAAAGATTTAAAACAAGAATAAATTCGTTTTTTTCTGAGCTCTTGACTCCAGACACTGTGATCACAGCGGTGATTCATTCATCTCTCTTCTTTCTCACGTATCTCTGGCCAGAAATCAATTATCCATGAGCCCTGAACCGGTAATAATCAGATATGTTGGTTTAGCTTGTCAGTGTGAATTAAATCTAAGTATTTTTTTCGATTTTTAACCGATTTAAAAGTGAAACTAAAAGAGAGTCTCCTCCCCAGACAGCAAGAAGTTTCGGCCCAGATCCGGCTCAGATCTGGCCCGCGCGAAATCCATGCAGGCCAGATGTGGGCCAGATCTGGGCCGAAACTGCTTGCTGTCTGGGTCCCTTTCAGTCGAATTTCCCTTTCAGTAATTGTACCTGTAGGGGCGCATTTTCTCTCAGACAATGGAAGTCTAAGCACATATACTCAAACAGAGGGAAAGAGTGAGATGAGATGTCTGACAGTTTTTATAATTTTCTGTTATCCATACAGTGTTGTAAAGTCATGAAACTATGCATATTTCCTCAGAATGACTTTTTCATCTGTATGAAAAAAATTATTTGACGTGTTTGGAATTTAAAAATACAATACAATTAATGATTCCCTTTTTACGGTCATTTAAAAAAATCACCACGGCAAAACCATTCAAGCTATCCAAAATCCATTCACAATTTAAATTCCTCAATGTTTTTGCATCATGTAGACAAAGTTTGGTGTGTATAGTGCTACTCTCCTCTGAGCAGTATGCATTAATTCACAGCTAAATGTAAAAAAAATACACATTCAAATCAAAATAGCCAACTTCCTTTTGGTCGTAGCTGATGACTGTGAATTAGAAAGTTGTCCGTCTTGATAAGAACAATTTATGTACCGAGTTTGGTGTCTGTAGCCAAAACTAACCCCCCCACTTTTGACAAAAGGTGGCGCTATAGAGTGTCTCTTCCACGCCCTCTTATGAACTTTTGCCAGTGTCTAGTTATCATTATTACTGATATGTGTTCTGAGTTTGATGAAATTCTAAGCATGTTATATGCCTTAAAATCACCTGAGAAGTATTCCAGTTTGACATGTTGCCACGGCAACAATATTTTTAGATATCAATATCCCCCCAGCAGATTTATATCGGCTGTGTTTTAGCATTATTCTGATGAAGTTTGAAGCAAATTGAGTAAAAATAAGATGTTGAATTCAAAACATTTTGAAAATGACACACTTCCTGCTGCCAGTTGATGGCGCTATAACTTTGACTCCTAATAGTCACATATATGCGATCGACATCATACAACGAATAATCTGATGAAGTTTGATTAAAATCAGGTAGTGTATGTGGATGCTATTAGACACGTCCTGTTTCACATTTCTCGCCATAATTTCAACGCCTCGCCACGGGCAAACCGTTCGAGATATCAAAAATCACCTGGCAATTTTTCATCCCCAATGTCTTGAGATCATGTTGACCGAGTTTGGTGGCAATCGGCAAAAAAACCTATGACAAGTATTTCAAATTCCAGAGCATGCGCTTTTTACATAACTCTAAATAGCTGACTTCCTGTTGGGCAGAGCCTATGACATGCAATACGAAAGTTGTTCGGCACGATGAGATCTATATGTGTACTGAGTTTAATATGAATATGTGCAAGTATGTGTGAGCTATACATCAACATTTCCGACTGAGATCCAGGGGGCGCCGTAGAGCCCCTGTTCCACGCCCGGATCCCAGCCTCTGCAGGCTCCTAAAGGCCACATATTCCAAGGTGTGTGCAAATTTTTTATGTGGGTCCCAAAAGCCCCCAAAACTTTGACTGAAAATACGAATAATAAACCCTAATTAGCCAACTTCCTGTTGGGCGGAGCCTATGATATGCAATACGAAAGTTGTTTGTATTGATGAGATCTATATGTGTACCGAGTTTCGTACGTCTACGTGCAAGTATGTATGATATATGGCCCTCCATATTCCAGGGGGCGCTGTAGAGCCCCTGTGCCACGCCCGTGTATCAGTCTCTGCCCGGCCCTAATGGCCGCAGATTCCAAGGTGTGTGCCAATTTTCAAGAGTTTTCGAGCATGTTAAGGGCCCCAAAAGCCCCCGAAACCTTGAAGAAAAAAAAAAAAAATAATAATAATAATAATAACAACAAATAATCCTAAGGAAAACAATAGGGCTCTCACCCTCCAGGCTTGAGCCCTAAATATATCTGCAAGCAGCGATGGCTGGCTCAAGCCATCAGTCACCTTTATTTCAAAGTCACCTTTATTTTTATAGTGCTTTAAACAAAATACATTGCGTCAAAGCAACTGAACAACATTCATTAGGAAAACAGTGTCAATAATGCAAAAATGATAGTTAAAGGCAGTTCATCATTGGATTCAGTTATGTCATCTCTGTTCAGTTAAATAGTGTCTGTGCATTTATTTGCAATCAAGTCAACGATATCGCTAGATGAAGTGTCCCCAACTAAGCAAGCCAGAGGCGACAGCGGCAAGGAACCGAAACTCCATCGGTGACAGAATGGAGAAAAAAACCTTGGGAGAAACCAGGCTCAGTTGGGGGGCCAGTTCTCCTTTGACCAGACAAAACCAGTAGTTCAATTCCAGGCTGCAGCAAAGTCAGATTGTGCAGAAGAATCATCTGTTTCCTGTGGTCTTGTCCTGGTGCTCCTTCTGAGACTTGGTCTTTACAGGGGATCTGTATCTGGGGCTCTAGTTGTCCTGGTCTCCGCTGTCTTTCAGGGATGTAGAGGTCCTTTCTAGGTGCTGATCCAGCATCTGGTCTGGATACGTACTGGATCCGGGTGACTGCAGTGACCCTCTGATCTGGACACAGACTGGATCTGGTGGCCACGGTGACCTCGGAACAAGAGAGAAACAGACAAATATTAGCGTAGATGCCATTCTTCTAATGATGTAGCAAGTACATAGGGTGTTATGGGAAGTGTTTCCGGTTCCGGTTTACCTAATTAATGCAGCCTAAAAAACCTTTAACGGATTTGGATAATAAAAGCATATTAGTATGTTATGTGTATGCCAGGTTAAAGAGATGGGTCTTTAATCTAGATTTAAACTGCAAGAGTGTGTCTGCCTCCCGAACAATGTTAGGTAGGTTATTCCAGAGTTTGGGAGCCAAATAGGAAAAGGATCTGCCGCCTGCAGTTGATTTTGATATTCTAGGTATTATCAAATTGCCTGGGTTTTGAGAACATAGCGGACGTAGAGGATTATAATGTAAAAGGAGCTCATTCAAATACTGAGGTGCTAAACCATTCAGGGCTTTATAAGTAATAAGCAATATTTTAAAATCTATGCGATGCTTGATAGGGAGCCAGTGCTGTGTTGACAGGACCGGGCTAATATGGTCATACTTCCTGGTTCTAGTAAGAACTCTTGCTGCTGCATTTTGGACTAGCTGTAGTTTGTTTACTAAGCGTGCAGAACAACCACCCAATAAAGCATTACAATAATCTAACCTTGAGGTCATAAATGCATGTGTAGCGCCCCCTACCTCTTTTTATAATAGATTAGTAAGGGGCAGCACCAGGTTCAATAATCTAGTGCCCTAAGAGATGTTGTATTATAGGCCCCCCTGGAGTCACTGACTGAACTAATGTATATTAGAAAGTTACTCTAATAAAATGGCTATTCTGCACCTTTACTGGCTCTTATTAAAACCTTTTGAGTAAAGAAAAACATGTAGAATAAGTAGAAAAATGTAAAGGCTTTACTTAAATTTCAAATAAAAGACTCGAAAGTATGAAATGGATAAACAAAATAAAGCTTTGTAGTAGTTAAACAATCAAATAAATATCAAATTTGATATAAATTTAAGCTCAATGGGAAAGGTTACAGATGACTGAATTTCTGAAATGACCAAAAATGTCAAACAGGCTACACTGAATTAATTGAGCAAGTAACACTTGAAAATTAAAGTACCACAATAATCACTGTAGATGTTTGCAATTTCTAAGCGCACTGAATAACATTGTATAAACTGAATTATAACACTTGTGGGCCCACACATACACAGTCATTCAAAACACAGCCTCTTCACTCTCCTGAGCACAAATAAAATCAACAATATACCTTAACTTAGTGTGCGATGCAAACCCGTGATCGATCGAGGGTCCCGTGTCAGGCCTCCGGCAGATCCTCCTCCTGCGTTGTCCCTGTCAGCCGATGTGTGTCACACTCCAACGCAGCCAGAGGAATCCCAGACCTCACGGTGATCTGGGATGCTATCTGGTCTTCCTCGGTCCAATCACATGACCAAACACGTTGATTTCTGTCTTTCTATTCTTCTTTTAAGTTATTTTTAGGATAACTGTAAGCACAGTCTGTACAACCGCTGTTTTCGAGCGAATGATGTAACCACGGTGACGGTAAACATACACGGAGAATACAAAACCAAACGATGTAATAAACTTAACCCGTGTGTAACACACACACACACACACACACACACTATCAACAATTCCAAAGTATTAATACAATGGTTTATCGAGTAATTAACTCCAAATACTGCAATCGTTAGCTCAGATCGGTCTGATCAGCTCTCTTCCTTTGATGCACCCCCACTCTCTTCCTCTCCCTCTTAACCACTCAAAATTCTCAATTTTCCCGGGAGGGAGGGTCTTAATACTTTTAAACCAATGAAAATACAAACAACCTAACTTGTAGGGCAAAACCACGTTTTTCCCCATGTACACACCCATCTACCTTGCTACAAAGCACAGCATTCTTAAAGGGACAAGTACACATATATTGTGACTCTGAAATATGAAGCGTTAGACTCCATTAACATTTTAGCTTGTTAATGGAGCTTCATTTTAGCTTCAATACCACGACTTAGGTGCCCTTGAACAAGGCATTGAACCCCCAACTGCTCCCTGGGCGCCGCAGCATAAATGGCTGCCCACTGCTCCGGGTGTGTGCTCACAGTGTGTGTGTGTGTTCACTGCTCTGTGTGTGTGCATTTCGGATGGGTTAAATGCAGAGCACAAATTCTGAGTATGGGTCACCATACTTGGCTGAATGTCACTCCACCTTTTTTTTTTCACTTTAGCTCTGAATGAGAGGCTAAATTAAACAAACACAAAGAATAAAAGAATATAACCCACAACATACTACAATTACATTATAGTGGGTTACTTGCTCCCCCTTCTAAACCTCTCATGACCCCATGAGAGTGTAACGTTACACTTTAACGGTAACTCTGGGTTCTATACGAGCACTTACTTGAGCACACAGAGTACACTGTGCCATAGGGTGACACCACACTGTGCTACATGGTTTCTCCTCTGATTCTCTCCCACCCTCAATATTTATGATCTTGCCTCTATGAACCAGGGTTAAAGGTCGGTTAGTGGGCCGGCCTAAACTATCATAGCTCAATTTGACACTGGGTCTTATGTTTCTTCTGGGGCGGGAATGGCTAGTTTCAACTACCTCTCTGGTAGAATTATGTGCTCCGGGATCTCCCTCTTCTAAACCAGGATTTCTAGTTTCTACTGGATTCTGACTTGGTAGTTCTCCATGGCCTTCTTCAGTGAACGTCGGCTCTGCAGCTTCTGCATGGGGTCTATCCACTTCACCTCCACGGCAAACTGTTTCCTCCTCCACAGCAGACCCATCCTGTGCCTCAATCTCTGTCCTGGACGGTCTCTCTACCCTATCCGGGCAGTAATACCACAGGTCATCCTCTTCACTTTCAGATTCATTCCTCAATTCACTTCCTGCCATGTATATATTCCTTCCTCTTACTCCTCTCCTCTGTTTTCTTTCCACAGGTCCTGTCCTGGTCTCCGGCGACGCAAACACCTTCCTTGGCTCTTCAGGATTGGACAACCTTATATTTTCCCCAATAGGTAAGAGATGGTTTTGGTGTAGTGTTCTCACATTTTCCATTCCGGATTAAGGTTTCAGGCGGTATACAGGTAAGTTCTTCAACTTCTCTACCACCAGGTAGGGTACAGAATTCCATTTGTCGGCAAGTTTCTGTTTTCCAGTCAATGCCAGATTTCTTATCAGCACACGATCTCCTACAGCCAAGGTCTGGTGTGTCACATGTCTGTCATACAAGCGTTTGTTCCTCTGTTGACTTTTCTGGGCAGTTTCAGTGGCCAACTGATACGCTCTCTGTAACTCTGACTTCATTCGCTACACATATTGGCGATGGCTACCAGCTCCCTTCCCATCAGGTGAAGTCCCGAAACACACATCCACGGGCAGACGAGCCTCCCTTCCATACAGAAGATAATATGGCGAGTACCCGGTGGCTTCATTCCTAGTACAGTTGTAGGCGTGTACTAAACGGTGAATATGTTGACTCCATCTGCTTTTCTCCACAGGATTCAGAGTACCAAGCATGGAAAGCAGCGTTCGGTTAAATCTTTCAGGCTGAGGGTCCCCCTGAGGGTGGTAAGGAGACGTTCTAGATTTTCTGATTCTCAGCATGCTTAGCAGTTCTTTTATGAGACCACTCTCAAAATCCCTGCCCTGATCTGAGTGGATACGGGAAGGTAAGCCGTAGTGGATGAAGAATTTTTCACACAATATCTTGGCGACAGTTAAAGCTTTTTGGTCTTTGGCTACGAACGCTTGAGCGTAGCGGGTGAAATGGTCCGTGATGACAAGGACATTGCTAAGATCTTTGGAGTCAGGCTCGATGGATAAGAAGTCAATACATACTAAATCAAATGGCCCACTGCTGGTCATGTGGTTCAGTGGTGCAACTTTCTTGGGTATCGTCTTTCTGGTTACACAACGGCCACAATTCTTGACGTATTGCTCTATGCAGGTGGACATTCGGGGCCAATAGAAACGATCTCTCAGAAGCTCAGTTGTTCTCTCTACTCCCAAATGACCGGAGTCATCATGCAAGGAGTGCAGTACTTGGGACCAGTACCTCTCAGGTAAGACAAGCTGTATCTTTTCTTTCCCACAAGAACTGTTAGTGACTCTGTACAGAAGCTGATTATTGACTTTCAACTTGGGTCCCTGCCGTTGTAAAAGAGCAATGGTAGCATCGGAACTTCTAGCGCTGGTAAGTATTTTCCCAGTCTCCACCTCTCGCTTTACTACGCCTACTACAGGATCCTCTTCTTGAGCTAGCCTCAACTCATCATTAGATAGCTGTTCGTAGTGACCCAAACACAATGCAGTGGGACACGCGAATGCCTCTGGAACACTAATGATCCACTAGTCTGGATGATGACTCGTCCCTTTCAGGAACACCAGCCAGCTGACAAATGGCTTTTACCCCTGACTTTGGAATTTCCTTCCATTCAGCACAATCAGTTATTTCATAGGGGTAGCGCGACAGCGCATATGCATCAATGTTGTGCTTTCCTGGCTTGTACTGCAAGCTGAAGTTGTATGTAGCTAATGCTGCTAACCAACGATGACCTGTTGCACTCAACTTTGCACTTGACAACACATAGGTAAGTGGATTGTTGTCTGTTTTTACTACAAACTGGGCGCCATACAGGTAGTCGTGGAACTTATCCACAACGGCCCATTTAAGCGCCAGGAACTCAAGCTGATGAATGGGGTAACGTCGCTCGGAAGCACTCAGTCTTCGACTGGCATAGGCTATGGGCCTGAGCCCACCAGGATGCTCCTGATTCAACACTGCGCCAAGGTCGCTCAGACTGGCGTCCACATGCAGGACATAAGGTCTCGTGTGTTCGGCGAAAGCAAGTACTGGAGCATGGGTGAGACAGTAAATAATTTTAAGGAAAGCTGCTGTTCAGTGGTCGTCCCAACGCTCCCCGAATGGCTCCGACTCTTTGTAATATTTCTTGCTATCTACTGCTTTCCTGTTTAGGCCAGACGTCGGTGGGTACCCTTTGGTGAGCTCTGTCAATGGCCTTACAATTGCGGAGTAGTCCTTTTTGAATCTCCGGTAAAAGCCACAAAACCCAAGAAACGACCTCAGTGACTTTAGGTCGGTGGGCATTTTCCAGCGTGTCACGGCTTCGATCTTGGCTGGGTCTGGCGATACTCCAGCAGCTGGCACAATGTGCCTCATGTAACGGACTTGGGACTGACAGAATTGACACTTGTCAATCGAGACTTTCAGGCCACTCTCTTGCAGACGGTCTAGGATTTTTAATAGCCTCTCTTCGTGTTCTTCAAGAGTGCGTCCAAACACGATGATGTCATCAAGGTAGACTATTACTTGGAGAAGGTGCATGTCCCCAACAGCTTTCTCCATTAGCTGCTGGAAAGTGGCGGGAGCTCCAGTGATCCCTTGGGGCATTCGTTCAAACTGAAAGAAACCAAGAGGGCAGATGAAAGCGGTCTTCTCTTTATCCTCCTCTGCCATGGCGATTTGATAATAACCACTACGGAGGTCCAGCACAGAGAACCACTTACTACCAGCCAAGCAGTCCAATGCGTCATCGATCTGTGGGGTGGTGTACTGATCTGGGATGGTACGAGCATTCAGAGTTCGATAGTCAATGCACATCCTGATTGCCCCACTCTTCTTTCGTGCAATTACGATGGGAGAGGCGTACGGACTCCTCGACTCCTTAATTATTCCAGCCGCTAACAGATCTTTAATATGGCGTCGCACATCCTCGATGTCCGCCGGTGCTATGCGTCTGGAGCGCTCTCTGAAGGGTTTTTGATCATTCAGTCTTATGTGATGCTCAACTCCATAAGCTAATCCCACATCCCACTCACTGGTAGAAAAGACATCACCTCTTGTTGACAACTTCTGACGCAGTCTCAGTTCCCATGCCTTAGGAATAGATGACTCACTGAAATTAAACAGACTTGGATCGATTACTTTGGAGCTGTGGAAACTTCCAGAAGGCACTGCAATTGTGTCGGTGAGATACACATTGGCCATCACTGTGCCAGTAGGAATGGAGATATCCTTTGATGTTTCGTTATGAACCAGGACTTGGGTGTTTTTCCCATCTATGGCTGAAGACGGAAGTACTACAGGCGTTATGAATGTTCCAGCTGGAAGACTGCCCTCCTCAGGAGCATCTATCACAAAGATCTCTTTTGTCAACGGCTTGTCAATCTCCATTTGACAGATGACTTGTACTTCCCCTCTGGATGGAACGACACAGTCTCCAGGTCCTATCCACCAGACTTTTGCTTCAGGTTTGTCAGGAAGTTTCTCTGTTATTTGTGGCTGAGGCAGTTGAATCCTGTCCGGTCTGGATTCTCAAAGCATGGGCAACCCTGGGTTTCTCATTAACCTGACTGAGTGCAGCAAGTCGGTTGAAGAAACTGGCGTTGGTTCCAATTATAACCGGTACTTGAGGAGGACCTTGAGGATCAGGACATACAAGAGCCAGAATGTACAGTGATTCTTCCACGCCAGTAATAGAAGCAGGAAAAGTGGCGTCAACGACTTTATACCCCTTATATGGGTAACTGGAAGAACTGAGCCCCCATACACTTCATCTACAGCGATATCGTTGACTTGATTGCAAATAAATGCGCAGACACTATTTAACTGAACAGAGATGACATAACTGAATCCAATGATGAACTGCCTTTAACTATCATTTTTGCATTATTGACACTGTTTTCCTAATTAATGTTGTTCAGTTGCTTTGACGCAATGTATTTTGTTTAAAGCGCTATATAAATAAAGGTTACATTGACATTGACATTGACATTATTGACAATCCAGTCAATGGGTGAATGGGCACATCTGGGAGATTTTTGGAAAACCAGCTGTCAAACACAATTGTCACCTGCGATCCGGTGTCTAACAGGGCTTGACACAAATGTCCATTAAGCTTCACATCCACAGTTGAGGCTGGTCCAACTAGGCCTTTTGGAAGACTGCTGGCTTCATATATGTCTGTCTGACTTTTTTTTGAGAAACAGGCTTGGTTCTGTGTCTTTCTGTTATTGTTGTCATCAGCCTCATACCTCTCACTCTTTGCTTGCCTTAGAGAACGGATCAGCTTTTGAATGACTTGTTCTGAGTTGGGAGGAGCTTGACACTTTGTCGCGATATGGCCGTCCTCTCCACACCTGTAGCAGAAATAATCATCTTTTGTTCTGGCTGATTTGCTTTTCAAGGACGAAGCAACAGAGAATTTTGGGCGCGGCTCTGGAACTGGAGGTGAGTGGTGAGTAGAGCTGACACTCATACTGGCCAACTGTTGCTGTAGGTGCTGAATCTGTTTTCGTAAATCTTGGACTTCAGAATTGTCAATTTTTTCAGTCTGCTTCCTCTGTTTTTCTTTAGGTTTAATTAACAGGGAGGAAGTTGCCACTGTTTTAGACTCACTTCCAAATATCTGTGTTCTCAACTCTTGAATCTCAGCCTTTAGTTCTTGGATGACAGAGACGCTGGCTCTTTCGTCCTCACTGTATTTTATGGCTTTGGCTTTAACAGACATTCGGTGGCGGGATGCTTCACACTCCTCTGCCACACGGAATTCAGAGAGGGTCTCTCCAGTGCTCTGGCGCATGAGACGAAACTTGAAATACAAGTCCTCACCAGATTCTGATGATCCAAAGGTGCTCTCTAATTCTTCCAAGTATTGTAGTGCACTCGCCTCAGGATTGGAAAACCGGACAGCTCTGATGATCTCCAATGCAGGTCCCTTGAGACTTTCTACAATTCGCCGTAGTTTTTCTTTTTCGGAGCATTCACACTCTGTTATCATCAGCCTCGCTTGTTCCATCCAAGTTTACATATTCTCCTCTCCTGGGGGGTAGGAATTACAGCTGAATACGTGTGCAGGCGTCGGTAGGCATTGGTGTCAGTGGGATGCTTTACGGTCTTTTCCAGGATCTCTCCCACAGCACGTATGATGGACTCAGGAGAACTGTCTGTTGTGCTGCGGGGAGTGAGCAAAGTTTGTACGTCACCAAGTGACTTACCTTCTTCCATCAGAAACTTAGCAAGTCGTTCTGTAAAGCCTCCAGAATCAGTGTCAATTTTGGATTCCATGGGCTGGACTGCTATGATGGCCCATGGCTCTTTCTGTTCTCCTGGTGACACTTCCGGAGGTAGATGCGTGAGGTCAATGGCCTGTTTGCATTCACATAACACTAGAAGAAAACGCGAGGTTGGTCCTTCTCGTGTGTGTCGGACACGAACTCTTCCTAAGACCTTCACAGCTTCCATTACCTCTTCAATGGCAGCAATGTCTGTGTGAACAGGTACATTTATCAACATTAATGCATGACTCTCATCAATGCCAGCTTCTTTGCACCAGCTGATTAACTCTGCTTGTAGACTGGGGTCCATTTTCAAAGCCATGATAGCTGTCTGACCACATTTCAGTAACTTTGAATGTGATGGTGAGAAGTGCTTGGGTTGAGCTGTTCCGATCTGTCTTTTTTTTTTTTCAGGAACTCATCAGCGACGTACCAGAGGGAGAATCCCGGACGAGCCCCCACTTTGTGTAGCGCCCCCTACCTCTTTTTATAATAGATTAGTAAGGGGCAGCACCAGGTTCAATAATCTAGTGCCCTAAGAGATGTTGTATTATAGGCCCCCCTGGAGTCACTGACTGAACTTATGTATATTAGAAAGTTACTCTAATAAAATGGCTATTCTGCACCTTTACTGGCTCTTATGAAAACCTTTTGAGTAAAGAAAAACATGTAGACTAAGTAGAAAAATGTAAAGGCTTTACTTAAATTTCAAATAAAAGACTGGAAAGTATGAAATGGATAAACAAAATAAAGCTTTGTAGTAGTTAAACAATCAAATAAATATCAAATTTGATATAAATTTAAGCTCAATGGGAAAGGTTACAGATGACTGAATTTCTGAAATGACAAAAAATGTCAAACAGGCTACACTGAATTAATTGAGCAAGTAACACTTGAAAATTAAAGTACCACAATAATCACTGTAGATGTTTGCAATTTCTAAGCGCACTGAATAACACTGTATAAACTGAATTATAACACTTGTGGGCCCACACACACACAGTCATTCAAAACACAACCCGTTGCAGGCCTGAATCGTAGCTCGTGTTCGTGGTGGCCAGAGAAACTGAAAATTGGCCTCTTCACTCTCCTGAGCACAAATAAAATCAACAATATACCTTAACTTAGTGTGCGATGCAAACCCGTGATCGATCGAGGGTCCCGTGTCAGGCCTCCGGCAGATCCTCCTCCTGCGTTGTCCCTGTCAGCCGATGTGTGTCACACTCCAACGCAGCCAGAGGAATCCCAGACCTCACGGTGATCTGGGACGTTATCTGGTCTTCCTCGGTCCAATCACACGACCAAACACGTTGATTTCTGTCTTTCTATTCTTCTTTTAAGTTATTTTTAGGATAACTGTAAGCACAGTCTGTACAACCGCTGTTTTCGAGCGAATGACGTAACCGCGGTGACGGTAAACATACACGGAGAATACAAAACCAAACGATGTAATAAACTTAACCCGTGTTTAACACACACACACACACACACACACACACACACACACACACACACACACACACTATCAACACTTCCAAAGTATTAATACGGTGGTTTATCGAGTAATTAACTCCAATTACTGCAATCGTTAGCTCAGATCGGTCTGATCAGCTCTCTTCCTTTGCGGCACCCCCACTCTCTTCCTCTCCCTCTTAACCACTCAAAATTCTCAATTTTCCCGGGAGGGAGGGTCTTAATACTTTTAAACCAATGAAAATACAAACAACCTAACTTGTAGGGCAAAACCACGTTTTTCCCCATGTACACACCAATCTACCTTGCTACAAAGCACGGCATTCTTAAAGGGACAAGCACACATATATTGTGACTCTGAAATATTAAGCGTTAAATTCCATTAACATTTTAGCTCTGAATGAGAGGCTAAATTAAACAAACACAAAGAATAAAAGAATATAACCCACAACATACTACAATTACATTCTAGTGGGTTACACATGGATTAACATTTCTGCATTTGACATTGAGAGCATAGGCCGTAATTTAGATATATTTTTGAGATGGAAAAATGCAGTTTTACAAATGCTAGAAACGTGGCTTTCTAAGGAAAGATTGCGATCAAATAGCACACTAGGGCTGTGCGATATTGAAGAAAAATGCGATATGCGATATCTTGCTAAATAATGCGATATTCGATATGCGATACGATATTTATTTTTCTAAAATCAATTAAAATTGTATTAAGAGAAATAATATAACCAAAATTTCAAATTATTTACGTGAAAGAAATCACTACAACTTTTGAAAGTGAACAACAGCAGTTTTTTTATGTTGCATTAACACAAATTACATTTTAACATTACATTTAAATGTTAAAATTACATTTTTACAATGTAAACAAACAGAAAATAAAATATCACTAATACTTTGCTAATGCCACTATATAGTTAGGCCTACATCAACCTGAAAACATGAACATTCAAGTAAACAAAAACACTTGAGAAACAGTGGAGTTACTTCTTAGCTCTCTTTTTGTTTTGTTTTTGCCAAGTCAGATTTTAGCATTCATGCTAAAATTGTTAAAGATTTTTGGACAAGAAAACCAGCATGTCCACTTTGCTTGGTTTCAGGGATGCACGCTGACATGCAACTACATTGCCTGATCTGCTGAAAAGTCTTTCAGATGGTGTGCTAGTGGCAGGCACACAAAGCGCGTCACTCACTGCGTGCTGGTTTGTTGATGGTCAGACGTCAGAGCAGTGAGCAGCTATGCGCACGCACACACACAACTAATGTCCGCGTGTCAGATGATCTGTATCGTAAAACTATATAGCTTTGTATTACTTTGTTCATTTATCGCAAATCATTACGATATGCATATCGCGATATGCAAATTTGCGATATTTCGATATTTTCGATATATCGCACAGCCCTATAGCACACCTAGGTTCCTAACTGATGACGAAGAATTGACAGAGCAACCATCAAGTCTTAGACAGTGTTCTAGGTTATTACAAGCAGAGTTTTTAGGTCCTATAATTAACGCCTCTGTTTTTTCAGAATTTAGCAGTAAGAAATTACTCGTCATCCAGTTTTTTATATCACCTATGCAATCCATTAGTTTTTCAACCTGGTGTGTTTCACCGGGCTGCGAAGAAATATAGAGCTGAGTATCATCAGCATAACAGTAAAAGCTAACACCATGTTTCCTGATGATATCTCCCAAGGGTAACATATAAAGTGTGAAGAGTAGCGGCCCTAGTACTGAGCCTTGAGGTACTCCATACTGCACTTGTGATCGATAGGATACATCTTCATTCACTGCTACGAACTGATGGCGGTCATATAAGTACGATTTAAACCATGCTAATGCACTTCCGCTGATGCCAACAAAGTGTTCAAGTCTATGCAAAAGAATGTTGTGGTCAATTGTGTCAAACGCAGCACTAAGATCCAATAAAACTAATAGAGAGATACACCCACGATCAGATGATAAGAGCAGATCATTTGTAACTCTAAGGAGAGCAGTCTCAGTACTATGATACGGTCTAAATCCTGACTGGAAATCCTCACATATACCATTTTTCTCTAAGAAGGAATATAATTGTGAGGATACCACCTTTTCTAGTATCTTGGACAGAAAAGGGAGATTCGAGATTGGTCTATAATTAACTAGTTCTTTGGGGTCAAGTTGTGGTTTTTTGATGAGAGGCTTAATAACAGCCAGTTTGAAGGTTTTGGGGACATATCCTAATGACAATGAGGAATTAATAATAGTCAGAAGAGGATCTATGACTTCTGGAAGCACCTCTTTTAGGAGCTTAGATGGTAAAGGGTCTAACATACATGTTGTTGGTTTAGATGATTTAACAAGTTTATACAATTCTTCCTCTCCTATGGTAGAGAATGAGTGGAACTGTTCCTCAGGGGGTCTATAGTGCACTGTCTGATGTGATACTGTAGCTGACGGCTGAATGGTTGCAATTTTATCTCTAATAGTAGCGATTTTAGAAGTAAAGTAGTTCATAAAGTCATTACTGGTGTGGTGTTGGGAAATGTCAACACTTGTTGAGGCTTTATTTTTCGTTAATATAGCCACTGTATTGAATAAATACCTGGGGTTATGTTTGTTTTCTTCTAAAAGAGAAGAAAAGTAATCGGATCTAGCAGTTTTTAATGCTTTTCTGTAGGATATGTTACTTTCCCGCCAAGCAATACGAAATACCACTAGTTTTGTTTTCCTCCAGCTGCGTTCCATTTTTCGGGCTGCTCTCTTTAGGGTGCCAGTATGCTCATTATACCATGGTGTCAAACTGTTTTCCTTAACCTTCCTTAAGTGTAAAGGAGCAACTTTATTTAAAGTGCTAGAAAAGAGAGAGTCCATAGTTTCTGTTACATCATCAAGTTGTTCTGAGGTTTTGGATATGCTAAGGAATTTGGATACATCAGGAAGATAACTTAAAAAGCAGTCTTTTGTATTAGAAGTGATGGTTTTCCATACTTGTAACAGGAAGTAGAATTTACAATTTTGGCTATATGAATTTTGCACAGAACTAAATAATGTTTTGAGATATCATCACTTGGCTGAATAATTTCAACATTAAGTTATACTTGTAGCCTGCCCTCTGAGAAATCTTGAAAACGTTGTTATAAATTGAAGCAACACCTCCCCCTTTGCCTTTTAGACGCGGATCATGTTTATAACAGTAATCTTGGGGGGTGGACTCATTTAAAATAATGTAATCATCAGGTTTTAGCCAGGTTTCTGTCAAACAGAGTACATCTATATTATGATCAGTGATCATATTATTTACAAAAAGTGTTTTCGTAGAAAGGGATCTGATATTCAATAAGCCAAGCTTTATCATTTGTTTATCCATATTGCTTCTGTTTTTTATTTGTTGAACCTCAATTAAATTGTTAATCTTAACTTGGTTTGGACGTTTTTTGTTTTTTCTAGTTCGGGGAACAGACACAGTCTCTATAGTGTGATATCTAGGTGAAAAATTCTCTATGTGCTGAGAATTAACTGACCTCTGTGACGGGAGGCAGCTAGCAGACGATCAGTTTAGCCAGTCTGTCTGCTTCCTGACCTGGGCCCCAGTTAGTCAAGTATAAACACTAAGACTATTTGCCATATTTCTAGAGAGAAGAGTGGCGCCACCCCAGGAGGGATGAAGACCATCTCTTTTAAACAGGTCAGGTCTACCCCAAAAGCTCGTCCAAATGTCTATGAAACCTATGTTATTCTGTGGGCACCACTTAGACATCCAGCCATTGAGTGATGACAATCTGCTATGCATCTCATCACCACGGTAAGCAGGGAGGGGACCAGAGCATATTACAGTGTCTGACATCGTGCTTGGAAGTTCACACACCTCTTTAATGTTATTTTTAGTGATCTCCGACTGGCGAAGTCGAACATCATTAGCGCCGGCATGAATAACAATCTTACTGTATTTACATTTAGCATTAGCCAGCACTTTTAAATTTGCCAAGATGTCAGGCGATCTGGCTCCCGGTAAACATTTGACTATGGTGGCTGGTGTCTCTATATTCATGTTCTGTAAAATAGAATCACCAAAAACTAGAGCACTTTCATCAGGTTTCTCAGTGGGTGCATCACTGAGTGGGGAGAACCTGTTTAATGTTTTGATCGGAACAGAAGAGCGGTGTTTTGACCCACGACTACGCTGCCTCACCGTCACCCAGTTGCCCTGCTGCTGGGGCTCTGTTTCCGGAACCGAACAATGTACAGGAATCCCTGAGCTAGACGCATCCAAAGCCGTATCTAGAGCCCTAACATTCTTACTGTCCTCAATTAAAGTTTGGATGCGTGTCTCTAATTCTGAAATCTTCTCTGTCAGCCTAACTATTTCCCTGCATTTATCACATGTGAATCCCTCATCTGGGACAGAGATAGATAAACTGTACATGTGGCAAGAGGTGCAAGTAACAATGACGGGAGAAGCCATTACTCACCGTGCTTGATGAAATATTCTTACTGCAGTTGTTTGATGAACTTGTGAAAAACTGGAGCAAGAGAGAGGAGAGGAGAAAAGAAAACAGCGATAGGTTCGAATGAAAACGCTAATGACAAGCTAACGAGTGCTAACGCTTTGCAGGTGTACTGCACTCACGGATATAAAATAAAAGTGAACGATCAAAGTTAATCTAATAAGATTGATCGATAATATCAGAATTATGGTGTGAAATAAGTTATATTTTACCACTTTAAAAAACACTGAGTGATAGTAACATAAAGATTCTAGAGAAAAAATAAAATAAAAACAGCTACACGGAGCTACAGTGCGAACGCCACCCCGGTGGCATCAGGTAAACTGTGCCCAGCGGGCACATGCATTAACAATATCCCTCTGGCAGTGAGGTTTTAAAGGATACGGCAGTTAAAGAGTTAATCCGAATCATCTAGACTTTAAAATCACATTCACAGAACAATATATATAACTATAGTAACACTTTACAATAAGATTTCATTTATAAACATTAACTATGTTAACATGAACAATATTTATATAGAATTCATTCATGTCAGTTAATATTCCAAACTTAAACATTAAAACATTGTTTTATTATGATTTTTTTTCCAAGCACATTTTACCAATTCCAAACCATATCAATCTTAATAACTACCATTATTTTTTATTTAATCATTTATGAGTGATATACAATAGTCCAGGAAAGCTGGAAGAGAAAAACTCCTTATATTCATGTGTGCAGAATTTCTAGGCATATTTTCTTTTACAGATGAAATGCGCTAAAAAAAGAGTTTTAACTCAAACTGTAAAGTCGAAAATTATAAAATCCCCATGATAAATATCAAACACAAATGCAATACAGAAATGGATAAGTTAAGACTTGACCATTGTACAAAAAATGCTGACTGGGTCATGAGGTCAGAAAAGAAAAAGAAAATAAAAACAGGTCGAGAAGAACTGACAAAAAGAATTGCAAAATAATTAATAGGAATTAATGTGAAGATTAATTTTTAGTCAATTCTGCAAGACAAACTTTTCAGGAAAGGAGATGGAATAAAAATGAGCTCCTAAATCTTAATCCCAGATTCTGGAAGATATATTCCTCAAACCATCGGACAAGAGAAGGTGGTGCTGGTCCTTCACGAGTCACTCTAATCTGTTCATAATGCCTATATATAAAGTCTTAATATATAGTATTTCAGAGTACTTCATGGTATTCTAATTAAATCATTTTTTGGAATCTTAAGTCTCTCAGAACCTGACACCGAGTAATTCTGGAGACTCCAGGAAAGTGGCAGTTCTGTAAAATGTTGCATTGGAGACTAAATGCTCCCTGATAGTTTCACACCTAATTCTTCACTTTAATTCTTCATTCTTTTCCAGTTAATGTGTTATGTAAATTAATTAAATTAACTGGTTTAGGATTACAAATTAACTTGTACTAGTTTTTTTTGTCCCTAAAACTGACAGAAAATGATGAGGCCTAAGATATTTCTTAAGCTGTAATGATGAAAACAACAACAACAACAACAACAACAACACAAAATTACAGATTTTTTTCCTGCTGGTGATTAAAGAGATGTTAACTCTGAGATGTTTCTCTCTGTCTCTCTCTCTCTCTCTCTCTCTCTCTCTCTCACACACACACACACACACACACACACACACATTACCCATAGTGACAGAGGGACAGAGTGACATCAGATGTATGATAGTTTTTTAATTTTCTATCATCCATATAGTGTTGTATAGTCATGAAACTATGCATATTTCCTCAGAATGACTTGTCTTCTATGTGTACATTTTTTTTGAAGTGTTTAGAAGCTGCACTTTAAAAAAATTAAAGACATTTACTGGTTCGTTTTTTGCTGTTATTTCAAAAGATCACCACGACAAAACCATTCAAGCTATCCAAAATTCGTTCGCACCTGTTCTGTAAGATAAATTCTTTAAACAGTGGTAAAAGAGAATGTGGTGCTGATCCTTCAAGAGTCACTCAAAACTTATCTGTCCATAAAGCCTATAAAGAACTATTCTTAATATACAGTATTTCACAATACTTCAGCATGTTATTCTAATTAAGTGAGGGTCATTTCATCAGTAAAATACATATTATTTTTCTTTGAAAGATTTCTATAAATGATTTAAATCATACTAGTTTCTACAATAATTATTTAAAGTAATCCTAGAGCTCCATCTGGTGGCCATTATTGGTACTAGGAATTGCAAGCTTGATTTATAAGTTATGATAGTTTTAATTTTATGATGGCTCCTGAAAATGATAAAGCTATGAAACTTACTGTGCTTCCTTCAAATGATGACTTCTACGTATATATAAAAATTAAGAAGAGTTAGAATGAAAAATTTTAAAGATATAGTAAAATAACTATTGTATTGTTTTATGTTACTTTAATAAATCGCTATGGCCACACCATTTAAGGTATCCTAAACCCATTCGCAATTTAACATCTTCAGTATATTGGCATCATGTTGAAAAAGTTTGGTGTGAACTACTTGTGTCTTCTTGGAGGAGTATGAATTCATTTACAGACTGATTTTATCATAAATCCACAATAAAATTTCTGAGTTCTGTATCAATCTGTGTTGTTGTTTGTTTATTTTTAGGGCTCAAGCCCAAAGGGCGAGAGGCCTATTGTTTTTCCTTAGGATTATTTTTTATTATTATTATTATTATTATTATTATTATTATTATTATTTTCCAACGTCTCGGGGGCTTTTGGGGCTCTTAACATGCTTAAAAAGTCTTGAAAATTGGCAGACACATTGGAACCTGCGGCCATTAGGGCCGGGCAGAGACTGATACACGGGCGTGGCACAGGGGCTCTACAGCGCCCCCTGGAATATGGAGGGCCATATATCATGCATACTTGCTCGTAGGCGTATGAAACTCGGTACACATATAAATCTCATCAATCCAAACAACTTTCGTATTGCATATCATAGGCTCCGCCCAACAGGAAGTTGGCTATTTAGGGTTTAGTATTCGTATTTTCCGTCAAAGTTTTGGGGGCTTTTGGGGCCCTCAACATACTCAAAAACTCTTGAAAATTTGCACACCTTGGAATATGTGGCCTTTAGGAGCCTGCAGAGGCTGAAACCCGGGTGTGGCACAGGAGCTCTACGGCGCCCCCTGGATCACCGTCATAAATGTTGATTTTTAGCTCACACATACTTGCACATATTCATATGAAACTCAGTACACATATAGATCTCAGTTATGTAAAAAACGCATACTCTGGAATTTGAAATACTTGTCATAGGTTTTTTTGCCGATTGCCACCAAACTCGGTCAACTTGATCTCAAGACATTGGGGATGAAAATTTGCCAGGGGATTTTTGATATCTCGAACGGTTTGCCCGTGGCGAGGTGTTGAAATTATGGCGAGAAATGAGAAACAGGACGTGTCTAATAGCATCCACATACACTACCTGATTTTAATCAAACTTCATCAGATTATTCGTTGTATGATGTCGATCGCATATATGTGACTATTAGGAGTCAAAGTTATAGCGCCATCAACTGGCAGCAGGAAGTGTGTCATTTTCAAAATGCTTTGAATTCAGCGTCTTATTTTTACTCAATTTGCTTCAAACTTCAACAGAATAATGTTAAAACAAAGCCTATATAAATCTGCTGGGGGGATATTGATATCTAAAAATATTGTTGCCGTGGCAACATGTCAAACTGGAATACTTCTCAGGTGATTTTGAGGCATATAACATGCTTAGAATTTCATCAAACTCAGAACACATATCAGTAATAATGATAACTAGACACTGGCAAAAGTTCATAAGAGGGCGTGGAAGAAGCACTCTATAGCGCCACCTTTTGTCAAAAGTGGGGGGGTTAGTTTTAGCTACAGACACCAAACTCGGTACATAAATTGTTCTTATCAAGACGGACAACTTTCTAATTCACAGTCATCAGCTACGACCAACAGGAAGTCGGCTATTTTGATTTGAATGTGGATTTTTTTTACATTTAGCTGTGAATTAATGCATACTGCTCAGAGGAGAGTAGCACTATACACACCAAACTTTGTCTACATGATGCAAAAACATTGAGGAACTTAAACTGATAAATGGATTTTGGATAGCTTGAACGGTTTTGTCGTGGTGATTTTTTTTAATGACAGTAAAAAGGGAATTATTAATTGTCCTGCATTTTTAACTTCCAAACACTTCAAAACATTTTTTTTCAAAAAGAAAAAAAGTCATTCTGAGAAAATATGGATAGTTTCACGACTTTACAACACTGTATGGATAACAGAAAATTAAAAAACTGTCAGACATCTCATCTCTATGGGGTTAGAATTGTTGCTTTATTCCAAATAAATAGATTATGATCCACAAATAAATGTAACAAGATTCACAAAAATATATCAAATTCACAAATGAATGTAAAGAGTTTCACAAAAAAATATAAAACTCACAAATAAATAAAATCAGATTTGCAAATAAAAATATATATATTTACAAATGTGTTTAATGTCACAAACACAACTCTACCTGGTATTTATTTGTGAACCGCTGTCTGTGCATTTGTAAATCACTGCACGCATTTGTGGATCGGTTCCTGTGCATTTGTATACTTGAAACACTTCTAGCGTCGACGTGCAGATAAATCCACAAATAAGTGGACTCCACCCACCGTTTACTCAAGCCAATCAAATAACGGCCACATTGAGCTGACCAATCGTAGCACATTATCGCTTCAACCAATCACGTTTTGGCTTAAATCCAAGGGGGGGGGGGGGCGTCTTGCCTGATCGGCCATGTTATGCGTACTTGTCTGTAACGTTACTTGTGGACTTGTGAAATGTCATCAGTCGCTGCCCAAGTACTGTTTCCCTTTTCAAAGTTCACATCTAGCCAAGTCCAGTTCAAATCCCCGGATGTGTTCTTGCTCCGCTCCTTTTACCGAGGATGCATGGAGAGGTGACTTGTGCGGACTTGATACGGGCCATAACCCAGAATTCAGCTCGAACCAGGTTAGCATCAATGGCGGAGGAGAAAACTCACAACTGTAATTTATACATTTCGAAATACTATTGTTGTTTATCACAAAATGTAACGTAGTTCTAAGAGTTTTGATGCCAGAATGTTGTTTAAACTTAAAAGCTACCGTCGAATTTTAAGGATATAGCAACTATTTGAAAATTTGCTCAGACGATTTCGTTACGAGTTGAAAAGTAACCCTCGGCAAGTCCTCCTAAAAAGTAGCTAGGCCCTGTAAAATTTTGTAAAATATGGGGCTGCCTGTGTTGATTCTGTAGTGGATAAGCATTTGATATATTGTGCTTTGGGTATATCTAATGGGCAATTGTTTTGCCTGAGGGAAAAGTTTCCTAACTAACGTTTGCCTAACGATACTTATATCAAATGCAAACCTTATTTTAGAGTGCTCTTGTCATTTTAACCAAATAGTTTGCTTGTCTTTATTTAAAAAAATTTAACAAATTCTTTTATAATTGTATTATTTTTCATCAACTTAAATTAAGCATTATTTTTTATCAAGGGACTGCTGAGGAAACTCGGACCTTAATAGAGTGGTGGGCGGCCAATGAAAGGCTTTTCACCGGGAGGAGCAAATCCTCCAAAAGTGGATAGGAGTGAGTATTCATTTTGAGTGCTTGTATAATTCCCTGTATGTCTGAAGGTTTGGAGCTAGATTTGGACAGTCTTCATCCATAAAAATGAATACGTTATTGAAGTGGAATCATGTAAATCTTTATGGTTTTGTTTTGCCTATAGGCATTTTGTTCCGTTTCTGGTTTGGCCATAACTGCCAAACAGGCAAAGAAAAAATGGAATAACCTAAAAGATAAATACAAGGTAATCTGCCTGTTTCTCTACTTTCTGTTACTGAAAGAGGCTTACCAAGATGTGTGTAAAGACTTTCCGGTCATATTTGAAACCTAACATAGATGCATTGGCCCTTTCATTTTATTTTGTAAAATGTAGTTTACTCCGTTTACATTGTTTACTCTGAGACTGTAAAAAGAATAGTTCACCCCAAAATGAACATTCTGCCATTCACCTACAATTTAAAGTTGTTTCACACCTGTATACACTATTTATTTACTCTTTTTTTTTTTTTTTTTTGCTTTACACAAAGGAAGAATATTTGTAACCTAACAGTTCTGTGGCACCACTGACATGTGTAATTTTTTGGTGCCTCAAACTGTTAGGTTACAAAAATTATTAAGAATATCTTCCTCTGTGTAGAGCAAAAATAAAAAATGTCTAAAAGTGTGGAACAACGTGAGGTGAGAACATGACAGCATTTTGCTTTATTTCAGGAGCTTAGGGACCCACCCACAGGAAAAGGGGTAGAGGCCGGTAGTGTGACTGCTGCCACCTGGCAGTGGTACACTGCAATGGATGCTGCACTCCAAGGGCAGCACTCAGTTACTATGCCCGTAGTTGTTGCATCAAACCCACTGCCACTACAGGTGGCTCAGTCAGCACACCAGGTTCTACCCCTTCTGTGGAAGCCAGGAGTAGCCAGCAGTCAAGAAAGAGGCGACGGGACAGCCAGGCTCTTCTTGAGTTTCTAAAAGAACAGGCAGAGAGGGAAGAGGAGAAGGAGAGAGAAGCATTGGCGAGAGAAGAGGAGAGAGAGAGGGCAGCAACAGCCAGAGCAGAGACATATCTGTCTCTGTTTGAAAAACTTAATACATTCTAAATTAATGTTGTATTTAATGATAAATGATTTTATATAGATTATTTGAATAAAAAAAAAAAAAAATGAATGTTTCAATTTCAACCCTGGCAAATCATTGTTATAGCAACAGTGTATTCTTTATATTTACAACAAAAAAACAAATAATATAAAATAATGTAATATCCAATGTCTATAGTGGTATACAATTATTTACAATCATGCAGTTAAATCTCAAGAAGAACATACCAACATTAAGAAAACGTATAAATGTATCTATACCCATCTACTTGCACATTTATTCATACCTATCTTTCTAATTAATGTCATAGCTATTTCAACTGTTTATGTTGCTCTTTTAATGAACATGACAACATCTGGAAAGGTTTACTGTCTAGATGTAGTACTGTTCAGTTAGACACCCAGGCAGTTCCACGGGAGAAGAAAGCTGCGCAGCCAGACGTCCTCGGAGATGGTTCCCTGATAGGTCCCTCTCACCCACTGCTGCATTCTCACCATCCTCGCGGTCTTCTTGTCCTTGGCTTTCCTCCTCCTCCTCCAAGAGATCACCTCCCATCACACAGATGTTGTGGAGGATACAACAGGCACCAATCACCTTTGGGGCGAACAGTGGCCTGATCTCTAGGGCCCGCAAGAAAATTGCACGCCAGTGAGTTTTTAACATCCCAAAAGTGCGCTCGATGATGTTCTGTGCTTGTGCATAATGCCTGTTGTATCGGGCTTCAACTTGGCCTGTTAATCAAAAATCGTGTAGAAAATGTGTAGTGTATTGCAAATTCATGACAGTAAAAATTTGGTTTATCGTGTGTGTGTGTCTGTCTGTCTGACATAAAAAAGTGTTCTTACTTGCGACAGGCTGGCGGTATGGGGTCATGATTGCAATAGGATGCTGCAAGCAAGGGTATCCCCCATCTCCCAAAAGATAGTATCCAGCTGGTGAATACAGAGCCTGCTGGTACATTGGTGATCTGCGCAGCACAAGGGCATCGTGTACAGAGCCTGGATTGCCAATATACACATCTATAAATGTGCCTTTAGCATCACAGGTGCCCTGTAGAATGATGGAAGGGAAGATCTTTCTATTTATGTAGCATCTTTTTTGTGGCATTGCAGGAGGAACAATCCTGATGTGGCACCAGCAGCACAGCGGAATGCCTCATGGCCAGCAAGGTGAGCAAGCCACCCCCCACCTCATCCATTTCCTCTGCTTTTGGAAAATGAATAATTTTGTGGAGGATGGTCATCATCTCCTCCACAACATTGTGAACAGTTCTACAAACTGTTGAAAGTGGCATGCTGAAGTTATCTGATGTGACCCTGTAGGATGCTCCACAGGCAAGCCAATAAACCGTAACAAGTACTTCAATTTCACGGCTCCATCCATGGGCTTTTTGACGGGGAAGCATCTGTACCCGCAAGTTGATGCTGTTCCTGGAGAGCCTGAAAGCTGGCTTTAAATCCTCTCCAGAAAAAAACATGACCAGGATTGGTACCTGGTCATTGATCTGTGAATACCTGCGAGTGGGACTTTGTTCCTGTTAAAATATATAGATAATATATTAAGAATGTTTTTACTTTTGTTGTATTATGTATTTGTTATATGTATTGCTTTTAAAAAGTTTTTACTATATGTACTGTCGTTGCATTGTATTTATTATATTTTTGGATTTAATATAAGCTATATACTCAGTTGTTTTAAGGATTTTGTCTAAAATTTACTAAAATCTGCCATAATTAAATTTCCCTCTAACATTTGCTCTTTTCGTGAAGTATTTCTTTATACTCTATTTCGGTTTCATTCATTTATTGATAAGCTCTAGCACAACATTCATCCCAGAGTCTAAAAGTTGTAGCCTATATGATTATTATAGATATTAAATTGTCCTGTTTGTGTTAATGCAGTAATATGATGTGCACCTAGCTATATAAAGATGATAAACTATCAACTTATTTGAGCACCACAAAGACAAATAAAAGGTGTGTGAAGTGTAAGCTAGTTAATTTAAATGTTATCAACTGTCAAACCTATTGTACTTGTCAGTTTATTTGGTACACTGAAAAATCTAATGTAGTCTCATTACATCCCTGCAATAGTTTACATAACTTTTTGTGAGATAGTACTTTGTAGTCTTTGTAGTCTGATAGGGTGCCTATATGATACATTATAATACATTTTTATTATGACTTTTCATTTGGATATACCTAACTAAGTCCACATAAGTATATGGGCAGTTTATGAAGAAAGAATAATTAGAAAAACGTACAATGCTAGAGAGACATGCTAATATGGCACGTCTCTTCGCCATCCTCCGCTGCATCCTGGCTTTTCTTTGAAGGATTCGTCTCCTCCGTTCGGCAGCCTCCTCTTCAGCATCTTGATAAATAGCAATTGCAATGGCAATCCTAAGCTGTTCCATTTTGATTTACACTTATTTACAATTGATTTACACCTTTATTTAAATTGTAGCTGAGTGGGTTTATTGCTAGATTGTTCTTAATGAAAAGAGGCAGTTGTTTCCACATATTTTATTTATTTTGAACGACGTAAATATAATCACAGTATTAATGTTACCTGAACCACATATTAATGTTTAATAGTTTTTAAAATAAAAAAGAGACAGTCGTTTAATATTATATTCAATTTCATTATAAATATAAAGTGAAAATAATCAGAGTAAGTACATATTAGCTTTTTAATACTAATATATTTAATATATTGAAAATAAAAAAGAAGTTAATTCAAGTAAAACATGCATGCTGAGTGAAGCTATCAAGTACGCTGCCGTTCCATTTGTAGAATGACTGGACTGGCGTCCTCCCGTCCTCGAGAGTTCGTTCTTCTGAGTCCAACTTGGCATGTCCAAACTCGGAAGGACGGAAGTCCAGACTCTGCGGACTTGGTATTGAGAAATGCCCCGACTGTCTGTTGTTGGACTCAAGTTCGGTGTCTATTCCCGCCGTTCCCCCTGGCTGTAAGCCAAAACGTGATTGGTTGAAGCGATAACGTGCTACGATTGGTCAGCTCAATGTGGCCGTTATTTGATTGGCTTGAGTAAACGGTGGGTGGAGTCCACTTATTTGTGGATTTATCTGCACGTCGACGCTATAAGTGTTTCAAATATACAAATGCACAGGAACCGATCCACAAATGCGTGCAGTGATTTACAAATGCACAGACAGCGGTTCACAAATAAATACCAGGTAGAGTTGTGTTTGTGACATTAAACACATTTGTAAATATATTTTTTTTTATTTGCAAATCTCATTTTATTTATTTGTGAGTTTTATATTTTTTTGTGAAACTCTTTATATTCATTTGTGAATTTGATATATTTTTGTGAATCTCGTTACATTTATTTGTGGATCATAATCTATTTATTTGGAATAATGCAACAATTCTAACCCCATACATCTCACACTTATCAAGACGGACAACTTTCTAATTCACAGTCATCAGCTACGACCAACAGGAAGTCGGCTATTTTGATTTGAATGTGGATTTTTTTACATTTAGCTGTGAATTAATGCATACTGCTCAGAGGAGAGTAGCACTATACACACCAAACTTTGTCTACATGATGCAAAAACATTGAGGAATTTAAATTGTGAATGGATTTTGGATAGCTTGAACGGTTTTGTACCGTTCAAGCTACAACAATTGTATTGTATTTTTAAATTCCAAACACGTCAAATAATTTTTTCATACAGATGTAAAAGTTATTCTGAGGAAATATGCATAGTTTTACGACTTTACAACACTGTATGGATAACAGAAAATTAAAAAACTGTCAGACATCTCATCTCACTCTGTCCCTCTGTTTGAGTATATGTGCTTAGACTTCCATTGTCTGAGAGAAATAGCGCCCCTACAGGTGCAATTCCCGGACTTTTAGTTTCACTTTTAAATCGGTTAAAAATACAAATAAATACTTAGATTTAATTCACACTGACAAGCTAAACCAACATATCTGATTATTACCGGTTCAGGGCTCATGGATAATTGATTTCTGGCCAGAGATACGTGAGAAAGAAGAGAGATGAATGAATCACCGCTGTGATCACAGTGTCTGGAGTCAAGAGCTAAGGAAAAACGAATTTATTCTTGTTTTAAAGCTTTTAAAAATAAATTATTACAGCGATATCACACGAGTCAAGAGCTAAGAAAAAACGAATTTATTCTTATTTTAAAGCTTTTAAAAATAAATTATTACTGCGATATCACACAACCCTTACGAAAATTAACCATGGTTTTACTACAAATAAAACCAAAAAACCATGGTTACTATAGTTAATCCATGGTAACCACAAATTAACCATGGTTTTGCTAAATTAACCATAGTTTAACCATGGTATTTGTAGTAAATCTGTGGTTATACAAATGGTAGTCAACACGCCAAAAAACCATGGGTTACTACAGTTTTACTATAATAAAACCATGGTTATTTTTCGTAAGCTCAAAACTAATGAATTTATTCTTGTTTAAGAGCTTTTTAAAATAAAATATTACCACTAATGCACACAATACACCCATTATAACACAACAAGAGCTAAATGCAGGTGTTTGTGACCCGTTTAAGTGTGAAAGACTATTTGAAACCGCAACTGGCAGAATAACATATATCTCTCGAGCTGCAGGATTCTGCCTTTCGTCATACGAACGAACACATCACGGACAAGATTATTTCAAAATACATAATAGCTTGGCGAATATAAATGAAAACAGCCACGTGAACATAAACTTTTGAGAAATAAATCTGAAGTGGATCTACTGGATTTGAATATTAAAGTGACCGCATTTACCAGCTGCTTCTGTCTTCAATTTTAATCTATATAAAAAAAGGAAACTCATTCGTCTTGGCTGCTTTTTTTATGTGTGTACGTATTTATTTATTTATTTATTTACTTACTTTCTTATATATTTTGTATAATTTCATAGTTTATGTATTATAATTATAAAAACAAAAATAAATTTAGCCACTCACATAGAATATCTTAGGCCTTATCCTTTTCTGACAGTTTTAGGGATTTTTAAAAATCCTAAAAAATCCTTATTTGTGCTGCAAATAATAATTTCAAACTCATTTGATACTGACCTCTGACTCCCTGTGACGTGACATGTATCTGAATTTTCATAATCTCATGGATGTAACAGTAAATCTGTTCAGCTCACAGATCAAGACTAAGCTGTAATGCAAGCAGAACTTTCACAAATGCTTATAGGTCATTAAAGGATTTGATAACACTGTAAAATAATGTCTAATTTGTTAACATTAGTAAATGCATTGGTAACACTTTATAATAACTGCACTCATTAATAATAGTCAGTTCATGCTTTATAAAGTCTTGTCCCAACATTAATAGTCATTAGTAAGCAGTTTATAAATACAGCTATAAATAGCTTGTTCTTGGTTTATAAGCACATTTATTACAAAGGAAAATAAAGGGTCAGTTATCTTCCTAAGAAAAATTAAAATAAACAAACAACAACACAGATTGATACAGAACTCAGAAATATTTATTTCAATATGTGTAGTAACTTAAGTATTAATAAGACTAAATCACTCAAGATGACCGTACTGATTATTTTATTACTTGGCTCATCACATAACAGAGCATTCATACCATGAGTTATCACTTCATCTCTCTGTTTACAACCACACCCGGAACCCACATGGTCCTGGAGGTCAACTGCACCATCTGAGGTGTGGAGTGGAACTGCAGGCAAGTATAACATAAATATCAGGATACTACATCCCTCCCCCCTTAAGAGAAAAACTACTCCCAAAAGTACTGTAGGGGTGGCATTATACTTTATCCTGTTAACCCACAGAAACAACCCCAAATCAACAGTAAACACTTCTAGATAATCTGATCACATTGTTGCAATGAACATACATTTCTTTTTTTTTTTCTTTAAAACTCTTTGAACAGAGTTAAAACAAATAAACAAACTAGGAAGGTGGGTAGACTGCCATCCTTCCAGTGAGTCCCAGAGCGCATTCTTGCTCTGACTTGAGGGATCTCACTACTATTTCACAAAGTCTTTCAGATAAGTAGGAGTCTGTCTTGTGCGCTCGGAGCGACGCAGCACAGGTAGTGAATCTGCCTCTGTTTCTGTCTGTTCAACAACTGTGGGGTGTGCTTGGGCTGTCTCAGAAACAGTCATTCTCTCTCTGACCGAAGTGGTGACGGCAAAGTCTGCAGGCGGGGCCTCCAATACTGTATCAGAGACCTGAAGACCGGTAGGCTCCTCTGTACTCTCAGGCATAGGCGTTTCACCAGTTACTATGGTATGCCGTTTTTTTTATTTGATCGACATGACATCTCATGACTCTTCCATCTCCTGTTTGTACCGTATAGGATACAGGTCCTGTGCTCTCTTCAACGACCGCTGGTACCCAACGGGGTCCATGACTGTAGATTCGGGTGTACACCTCATCCCCAGGAGAAAAACTCCTCCACTTACTATGTGCGTCATGTTGTTCTTTCTGCTTGAGTTGTTTCTTACGTATCTTTGACTTCACATCAGGCAGTAGAAGATCCAGTGTTGAGCGCAATCTCCTGGACATGAGCATTTCAGCTGGTGACAATCCGGTCGTGGTTTGCGGTGTAATTCTGTAATTAAACAGAAATCTAGCTATTCTTGTGTTCAGAGTGTCTCCTTTTATCTTCTTTATTCCTTGTTTGAACGACTGTACAGCTCTTTCCGCTAGGCCGTTTGACGCCGGGTGGAATGGAGCGGATGTTATGTGCTGTATGCCATTCTGTTTTAGGAATGCTTGAAACTCTTGGCTTGTGAAGCAAGTTCCATTATCGGATACTAAGGTCTGGGGCAGGCCATGTATGCTAAAGCACTGTCTGAGCTTTTCAATGGTCACTTGACTTGTTGCTGTGCTTGTTGGGTACACGTCAATCCATTTGGAGTGTGCGTCTACAATGACAAGGAACATTTTTCCTAGAAACGGGCCGGCGTAATCCACATGCAGTCTGCTCCAGGGTGTCTCCGGCCATTCCCATGGATGTAGCGGTGCTCCTGCTGGAGGGCTCCTGCTTTCCTGACATGTATGGCAGGACTGCACTTCCTTTTCAATTTCGGAGTCCATCCCCGGCCACCAAACATATGAACGTGCTAAGCCCTTCATTCTCGATATTCCTGGGTGTGTGTGGTGTAACTGTTTTAAAATGGCTTTCCTACTCCTCTGCGGAATGACCACTCTGGCCCCCCAGAGCACACACCCATCTTTCACGCTCAGCTCCAGTTTTCTCCGACTGTAGGGTTTGTACACTGCATCCATCTCTCTCGGCCATCCTTTTAGACACCAAACTAGCACTTGGGAGAGTGTTTCGTCCTTAGCTGTCCACTGTCTAACCTGTTTTGTCGTGATTGGTGGATCCTCCATGACCTCCAACATGAGGACCTGCTCTGTCTCATCCTCTTCCTCTGTTTGCGGCAGTGGTAGTCTGCTCAGTGCATCTGCATTTGCATGTTCCTGGCCAGGTTTGTATATGATCTTATACTCATAAGCTCTGAGGAGTGTCGCCCACCTCTGTACTCTTGGTGACCCCATCTGTGGCACTGGCTTTTTCTCATGAAAAAGTGATATCAGTGGTTTGTGGTCAGTGGTGATTGTGAATGTTCATCCGTAGATGTATTTGTGAAACCTTTTGATCCCAAAAATGACGGCTAACCCCTCCTTATCGAGCTGTGAGGAGCGCTTCTCTGCTGGTGTTAGTGTGCGTGACATGAAGCCTAAAGGTTTTTCACTACCGTCTTCCATGACATGTGACAGTACGGCACCTACTGCGTATGGAGAGGCATCACACGCAAGCACTAAATCTTTGTCTGCTGAATAGTGACCCAGGACTTTAGCTGATTTCAGCAACTGTTTTGAGTTCTGGAAAGCTTCTTCCTGCTCCTTGTTCCAGGCCCACGGAACATCTTTCCTCAGCAGCTTGTGTAACGGGGCTAAGCGTGTAGCTAGATTAGGGAGGAACTTGTTATAATAATTCAAAAGACCTAGATAGGCCTTTAGCTCCGTTACTGTGGTGGGCGATGGAGCTTCCTCTATGGCTCTCACCTTGCTCTGTACAGGATGTAAGCCTTCAGCATTAACTACATGCCCTAGATATTCCACCTCATTTTGTAGAAACGCACATTTGCTTCTGTGAAGTCGTAGGCCAGCGTCTTCCAGACGCCTAAGTACCTCATCCAGTGTTCTCAGATGTTCGACTTCATCTCTCCCCGTCAGAATAATGTCGTCTAGGTACACAGCCACTCTTGGAAGGTCTTGTAGCAGGTTTTCCATCGTTCGTTGGAAGATTGCGGGAGCTGATGAGACTCCGAAAGGTAGCCTATTGTAGGTGAACAGGCCTCGGTGTGTGTTTATTGTGAGGTATTTCTTTGAGGCATTATCCATTACGATCTGTTGGTAGGCGTGGCTTAGATCGAGCTTGGAGAACTGTTTTCCTCCTGACAGAGTATTGAACAGGTCTTCGACACGGGGAATAGGGTATTGTTCTAGTGAGGAGGCACTGTTAACGGTTAGTTTGTAATCTCCGCATATTCTGACCGACCCATTTGGCTTCAAGACAGGAACTATGGGCGCGGCCCATTCAGCGTATTTAACGGGAGCTATGATGTTCTCCTTCAGCAGCCTGTCTATCTCCTCTTCTACTTTTGCCCTCATGGCATAAGGGACTGAGCGGGGCCGATAGAATTTAGGATGTGCTTCCGCAGATACTCGAATTGTTGCTTTCATGCCCTTTAACATGCCTAACTCCTGCTTGAAAACATCCTCATTTCTCATGAGCACTTCCGGTAGACTCTCTGCCTCTGTTCTCACATTTTTGATTTCTTCCCACTTCAACTTTAGAGCCTCTAGCCATCCTCTTCCTAGCAAGCTAGGTCCTGTACCTTTAACCACCACTAGGGGCAACGTCTTTACTTGCTGCTCGTAGTTGATTTCCACATTGGCTGCCCCCACTACTTTGATTTTCTCCCCTGTGTACGACTTCAGTAGAAGTTTAGTTTGTCTTATTTGCGGACGTTGCTTTTCGTTCCACATCTCATTGAACTTCGTCTCATTCATTATGCTTACACTGCATCCTGTATCAATTTCAAAAGGTACTGCCTTCTTATTAACTTTCATCGTCACTTCAAACGGTTTTATTCTCTGAATTGATGTCTCCGTTTCCATGCAGTTTAATGTGAATGCTTCCTCTTCGGATCTATCACCATCCTGCTTTTCACAGTCTACGTTATGTGATCGATGTGGGCGTGAACGCCGCTCTGCTCTGTAGGTTTTCTCTGCTCTGTATGTTTTCTTTTCACTGGGACGTGCACCTTCCTTATTTCTATTTCGGCAAGCTTTAGCTATATGTCCTACTTTCCCGCAGCAGTGACCCTTTGCGTCCTTAAATTTACACTCGGCTGCACTGTGTTGCTTCCCATGACATCGGTAGCATTCTTTATCTCTCTTTTTCCATTCTCCCTCCTTTTTTAGTGTTCCTTCTGTCCTCATGCTGTTGCATGCTACTAACGGTGCTTTGTGGAGGTCTTGAACATTTTTATTAGCAGCTTCTGCAGCTACTGCAATTTTGAATGCTCTCTCAAAAGTCAAGTCTGTTTCAGACAGCAAGCGTCTTTGAATTCTGTCATCACTAATACCGCACACAAGTCGGTCTCTTAACATCTGTACCAGCGTAACACCATAGTTACAATCATGTGCTAATCGTCTTAGTTCTGCTACGTATGCACTGACGGTCTCAGTAGGCTGGCGGGAGCGCGAGTCAAATTTGTATCTCTGCACTATTTCGCTCGGTTTTGGATTGAAGTGCTCTTTCATTAAAGTTTTCAACTGACCGTATGTTTTCGAGCTGGGCTTATCTGGACTCACCAGGTTCCTTATGAGCTTGTATGTGGCTGGTCCCACCACGCTGATGAGGATAGCTCTCTGCTTTTCTCCATCATCAATTCCGTTAGCTTCAAAAAACTGCTCTAGTATCTCACAATATTCTTCCCATGTCTGCTCCTTCACGTCAAACGCAGACAGAGTGCCTATCATTGTCGTCATCTTTGCGTTTGTCTCCGTGAATCCTCCGGTCCAATGCTAGCCTCTCACTCTCTCACCGTCAGCTCTCTAAACTCATCCAGTGTCATCCGTCTTCAAAACGACTCTTATTTCATCCCTCCAATATCCTCGTCGCCAATATGTAGTAACTTAAGTATTAATAAGACTAAATCACTCAAGATGACCGTACTGATTATTTTATTACTTGGCTCATCACATAACAGAACATTCATACCACGAGTTATCACTTCCTCTCTCTGTTTACAACCACACCCAGAACCCACATGGTCCTGGAGGTCAACTGCACCATCTGAGGTGTGGAGTGGAACTGCAGGCAAGTATAACATAAATATCAGGATACTACAATATGCAATAAAAGTAAAATGTACACTTGAATTATATATATATATATATATATATATATATATATATATATATATATATATATATATATATATATATATATATATACATATATACACTTGATAAAAAATTTAAATAAACGTATGCAATTTTATATATATATATATATATATATATATATATATATATATATATATATATATATATATATAGTAGGAGACATTTTGGGGATGATAAAGGTTTTGGTGGTGCTGTGGTTATGCTTAATTAGAGCACCTAAGCAAGAACTGTGTGTGTTGCAGTGTTGGTAACTGGGAAGCACAGTTTTTGAGCGCATGGCAGATTAGCCCGTAAGGTGGATTCTAGTTGTATGCGGTCCATAAGGTATGGCTTTGTGTGTACATGTGAATAAGGAGAGGCCACAAGAAGTTTGAGATCATGTTTAATGGAGCTCAAGTAATAAAGAAAGACATTTGTTATGCATCTACATCTGTCTACATGGACTCTGTTTGTACGTGTTCTACACTTGCTTAATCCTATTATCAACAGCAACGGCATTGGAAAGCTATATATAAACATGCGCAATTATACAAAAATCACTTTTTAAAAACTACAACAAACTAATTGTTTGGACTACAACAAGCATTTTCCGGGATTTGTGATATCACAAATATTGACGAATGGGATGTGAATTGGTTGAGCTGCACTAGAGAAGGCAATGAGTGTGATATATACGTAGTTGACCATGAAGACTGGAAGAGAAAAAAATAACTCCTTATATTCAGGTGTGCAAAATTATTAGGCACTTTTTCCTTTACTGATAAAATGAGCCAAAAAAAAGACATTTCACTCAGACTGAAAAAAACAAAATTATTAGATCCTCATGAGAAATATTCAAAATTAGATCACTACATTAATTGCAAAGTAAAGACATGACCACTGGACAGCAAAATGCTTACTGGGTCAGAAGGGTCAGAAAAAAAAACAGGTGGAGAAGAACAGAAACACGTAAACTGCAAAAGAATTAAGAATTAAAGGGAAGAATTAGGTGTGAAACAATCAGGGAGTATTTAGTCGACAGTGCCACCATTTTCCAGAACTGCAACTTTCCTGGAGTCTACGAATTACAATGAGTCAGGTTCTCAGAGACGTAAAAGATCCCAAAAAATGACTTAATTAGAATAGCATGACGTATTGTGGAATATTATTTATTAAGACCTTATATATAGGCTTTATGAACAGATAGGTTTTGAGTGATTCTTGAAGGACTAGCATCACCTCTTCTTGTACGACGGTTTGAGGAATATATCTTCCAGATAGTACCGCCGCTCCCTATATGCAGAGTACCCAGTCTTCGTAGGGCACTAACTCTCAGAGGGGGCACCATCCCAGTTGCTCAAAAAAAACATGCTCCATTCTCCCATCCGCGCTCGCGACTGCTCGCATCTCATGTTTGCGGCTCACTGTTCGTAATTGATGGATGGATATCTATGCCCGGGTAAAGGACATCAAAAATCAGGCACAGAGAAAAGAAAACTAAAGAAAGTAAACAAAAAAAAAAACAGGCATAAAGTTGGCTTGACATTGGACATTCGAGAGTCTCAAATTTAGGGACTGTCTCTAGAGTTACATGTGTTATTGTTATACACCTTTCTAACGTCAGTAGCATTTGAAGAAAATGACTTACAGTCATAAAAACAACTGTAATTGTTCATCTAGGTGACAGCTATAATGCACAATTAAATTGAATGTTTGATGTTTATTAAAACAAACTGTAAGACATGTGTAAATTATGCTACTTTTTCACATGGGCTCAAACGCAAATTTTAAGCTCAATAGCATTTGAGAAGAAAGGCTTGAGGCTGCCATCGCTGCTTGTAGCTATATTAATTATTATTTTCCAACGTCTCGGGGGCTTTTGGGGCTCTTAACATGCTTAAAAAGTCTTGAAAATTGGCAGACACATTGGAACCTGTGGCCATTAGGGCCGGGCAGAGACTGATACACGGGCGTGGCACAGGGGCTCTACAGCGCCCCCTGGAATATGGAGGGCCATATATCATGCATACTTGCTCGTAGGCGTATGAAACTCGGTACACATATAAATCTCATCAATCCAAACAACTTTCGTATTGCATATCATAGGCTCCGCCCAACAGGAAGTTGGCTATTTAGGGTTTAGTATTCATATTTTTCGTCAAGGTTGTGGGGGCTTTTGGGGTCCTTAACATACTCAAAAACACTTGAAAATTTGCACACCTTGGAATATGTGGCCTTTAGGAGCCTGCAGAGGCTGAAACCCGGGCGTGGCACAGGAGCTCTACGGCGCCCCCTGGATCACCGTCATAAATGTTGATTTTTAGCTCACACATACTTGCACATATTCATATGAAACTCAGTACACATATAGATCTCATCGTGCCGATCAACTTTTGTACCAACTGGCAACAGGAAGTGTGTCATTTTCAAAATGCTTTGAATTCAGCGTCTTATTTTTACTCAATTTGCTTCAAACTTCATCAGAATAATGTTAAAACAAAGCCTATATAAATCTGCTGGGGGGATATTGATATCTAAATATATTGTTGCCGTGGCAACATGTCAAACTGGAATACTTCTCAGGTGATTTTGAGGCATATAACATGCTTAGAATTTCATCAAACTCAGAACACATATCAGTAATAATGATAACTAGACACTGGCAAAAGTTCATAAGAGGGCGTGGAAGAGACACTCTATAGCGCCACCTTTTGTCAAAAGTGGGGGGGTTAGTTTTAGCTACAGACACCAAACTCGGTACATAAATTGTTCTTATCAAGACGGACAACTTTCTAATTCACAGTCATCAGCTACGACCAACAGGAAGTCGGCTATTTTGATTTGAATGTGGATTTTTTTACATTTAGCTGTGAATTAATGCATACTGCTCAGAGGAGAGTAGCACTATACACACCAAACTTTGTCTACATGATGCAAAAACATTGAGGAACTTAAATTGTGAATGGATTTTGGATAGCTTGAATGGTTTTGCCGTGGTGATTTTTTTAAATGACCGTAAAAAGGGAATCATTAATTGTATTGTATTTTTAAATTCCAAACACGTCAAATAATTTTTTCATACAGATGTAAAAGTTATTCTGAGGAAATATGCATAGTTTTACGACTTTACAACACTGTATGGATAACAGAAAATTAAAAAACTGTCAGACATCTCATCTCACTCTGTTCATCTGTTTGAGTATATGTGCTTAGACTTCCATTGTCTGAGAGAAAATGCGCCCCTACAGGTGCAATTCCCGGACTTTTAGTTTCACTTTTAAATCGGTTAAAAATACAAATAAATACTTAGATTTAATTCACACTGACAAGCTAAACCAACATATTTGATTATTACCGGGTCAGGGCTCATTAATAACTGTTGTGTGGTCAGAGATACGTGAGAAAGAAGAGAGATGAATCACCGCTCTGAGCAGGAGCTTGTGGAGTGACGAGCTCAGAAAAAACGAGTTTATTCTTGTTTTATAGCTATTAAAAATAAATTATTACAGCGATATCACACAATTCACCAATTAGAACACACCAAGAGCTACATTCAGATGTTTTTGAACTATTTGTGTGAAAATGAAATATTTGCGGCTGCCTATCACTGCCTCCGATCAGCGCGTACAGTGTCACGATGTCAAAACAAACGAATTTATTCTTGTTTAAGAGCTTTTTAAAATAAAATATTACCACTAATGCACACAATACACCCATTATAACACAACAAGAGCTAAATGCAGGTGTTTGTGACCCGTTTAAGTGTGAAAGACTATTTGAAACCGCGACTGGCAGAATAACATATATCTCTCGAGCTGCAGGATTCTGCCTTTCGTCATACGAACGAACACATCACGGACAAGATTATTTCAAAATACATAATAGCTTGGCGAATATAAATGAAAACAGCCACGTGAACATAAACTTTTGAGAAATAAATCTGAAGTGGATCTACTGGATTTGAATATTAAAGTGACCGCATTTACCAGCTGCTTCTGTCTTCAATTTTAATCTACATAAAAAAAGGAAACTCATTCGTCTTGGCTGCTTTTTTTATGTGTGTACGTATTTATTTATTTATTTACTTATTTATTTACTTACTTTCTTATACATTTTGTATAATTTCATAGTTTATGCATTATAATTTATGCAAATAATAATTTCAAACTCATTTGATACTGACCTCTGACTCCCTGTGACGTGACATGTATCTGAATTTTCATAATCTCATGGATGTAACAGTAAATCTGTTCAGCTCACAGATCAAGACTAAGCTGTAATGCAAGCAGAACTTTCACAAATGCTTATAGGTCATTAAAGGATTTGATAACACTGTAAAATAATGTCTAATTTGTTAACATTAGCAAATGCATTGGTAACACTTCATAATAACTGCACTCATTAGTAAATATGTTCATGCTTTATAAAGCCTTGTCCCAATATTAATAGTGAGTAGTAAACAGTTTATAAATACAGCTATAAATAGCTTGTTCTTGGTTTATAAGCACATTTATTACAAAGGAGAGTAAAGGGTCCGTTATCTTCCTATGAAAAATAAAAAAATAAAAATAAACAAACAACAACACAGATTGATACAGAACTCAGAAATTTTATTGTGGATTTATGATAAAATCAGTCTGTAAATGAATTCATACTCCTCCAAGAAGACACAAGTAGTTCACACCAAACTTTTTCAACATGATGCCAATATACTGAAGATGTTAAATTGCGAATGGGTTTAGGATACCTTAAATGGTGTGGCCATAGCGATTTATTAAAGTAACATAAAACAATACCATAGTTATTTTACTATATCTTTATATTTTTTCATTCTAACTCTTCATATTTTTTATATATACGTAGAAGTCATCATTTGAAGGAAGCACAGTAAGTTTCATAGCTTTATCATTTTCAGGAGCCATCATAAAATTAAAACTATCATAACTTATAAATCAAGCTTGCAATTCCTAGTACCAATAATGGCCACCAGATGGAGCTCTAGGATTACTTTAAATAATTATTGTAGAAACTAGTATGATTTAAATCATTTATAGAAATCTTTCAAAGAAAAATAATATGTATTTTACTGATGAAATGACCCTCACTTAATTAGAATAACATGCTGAAGTATTGTGAAATACTGTATATTAAGAATAGTTCTTTATAGGCTTTATGGACAGATAAATTTTGAGTGACTCTTGAAGGATCAGCACCACATCCTCTTTTACCACTGTTTAAAGAATTTATCTTACAGAACAGGTGCGAACGAATTTTGGATAGCTTGAATGGTTTTGTCGTGGTGATTTTTTGAAATAACAGTAAAAAACGAACCAGTAAATGTCTTTAATTTTTAAGACAGCTTAAAAGTGCAGCTTCTAAACACTTCAAAAAAATGTACACATAGAAGACAAGTCATTTTGAGGAAATATGCATAGTTTCATGACTATACAACACTATATGGATGATAGAAAATTAAAAAACTATCATACATCTGATGTCACTCTGTCCCTCTGTCACTATGGGTAATGTGTGTGTGTGTGTGTGTGTGTGAGAGAGAGAGAGACAGAGAGAAACATCTCAGAGTTAACATCTCTTTAATCACCAGCAGAAAAAAATCTGTAATTTTGTGTTGTTGTTGTTGTTGTTGTTGTTGTTTTCATCATTACAGCTTAAGAAATATCTTAGGCCTCATCATTTTCTGTCAGTTTTAGGGACAAAAAAAACTAGTACAAGTTAATTTGTAATCCTAAACCAGTTAATTTAATTAATTTACATAACACATTAACTGGAAAAGAATGAAGAATTAAAGTGAAGAATTAGGTGTGAAACTATCAGGGAGCATTTAGTCTCCAATGCAACATTTTACAGAACTGCCACTTTCCTGGAGTCTCCAGAATTACTCGGTGTCAGGTTCTGAGAGACTTAAGATTCCAAAAAATGATTTAATTAGAATACCATGAAGTACTCTGAAATACTATATATTAAGACTTTATATATAGGCATTATGAACAGATTAGAGTGACTCGTGAAGGACCAGCACCACCTTCTCTTGTCCGATGGTTTGAGGAATATATCTTCCAGAATCTGGGATTAAGATTTAGGAGCTCATTTTTATTCCATCTCCTTTCCTGAAAAGTTTGTCTTGCAGAATTGACTAAAAATTAATCTTCACATTAATTCCTATTAATTATTTTGCAATTCTTTTCGTCAGTTCTTCTCGACCTGTTTTTTTTTCTTTTTCTTTTCTGACCTCATGACCCAGTCAGCATTTTTTGTACAATGGTCAAGTCTTAACTTATCCATTTCTGTATTGCATTTGTGTTTGATATTTATCATGGGGATTTTATAATTTTCGACTTTACAGTTTGAGTTAAAACTCTTTTTTTAGCGCATTTCATCTGTAAAAGAAAATATGCCTAGAAATTCTGCACACATGAATATAAGGAGTTTTTCTCTTCCAGCTTTCCTGGACTATTGTATATCACTCATAAATGATTAAATAAAAAATAATGGTAGTTATTAAGATTGATATGGTTTGGAATTGGTAAAATGTGCTTGGAAAAAAAATCATAATAAAACAATGTTTTAATGTTTAAGTTTGGAATATTAACTGACATGAATGAATTCTATATAAATATTGTTCATGTTAACATAGTTAATGTTTATAAATGAAATCTTATTGTAAAGTGTTACTAAAGTTATATATATTGTTCTGTGAATGTGATTTTAAAGTCTAGATGATTCGGATTAACTCTTTCACTGCCGTATCCTTTAAAACCTCACTGCCAGAGGGATATTGTTAATGCATGTGCCCGCTGGGCACAGTTTACCTGATGCCACCGGGGTGGCGTTCGCACTGATGGCTTGAGCCCGCCATCGCTGCTTGCAGCTATATTTATTTTTTTATTTTTCATAGGAAGATAACGGACCCTTTACTCTCCTTTGTAATAAATGTGCTTATAAACCAAGAACAAGCTATTTATAGCTGTATTTATAAACTGTTTACTACTCACTATTAATATTGGGACAAGGCTTTATAAAGCATGAACTGACTATTTACTAATGAGTGCAGTTATTATGAAGTGTTATCAATGCATTTGCTAATGTTAACAAATTAGACATTATTTTACAGTGTTATAAAATCCTTTAATGACCTATAAGCATTTGTGAAAGTTCTGCTTGCATTACAGCTTAGTCTTGATCTGTGAGCTGAACAGATTTACTGTTACATCCATGAGATTATGAAAATTCAGATACATGTCACGTCACAGGGAGTCAGAGGTCAGTATCAAATGAGTTTGAAATTATTATTTGCATAAATTATAATGCATAAACTATGAAATTATACAAAATGTATAAAAAAGTACAATAGTTATTGTTTTCCAATGTTTTTTATTTATTTATTTATTTAATTTTTTTTTTTTTTTTTTACATTTCAAAAATTTAGCCTACTTTGATCATTCTAAACAGCTTGAATAAAACCCGTTAATATTTATTATAGACCTCTGTAATTGTCTATAATCTAACAAACAAGTTTATTATGAAAATAAAAGTGTGTACACCAGATAAATTGGACGATACAGAAATTGCTAACAATAGTATAATAGAGCATGTTTTAGGTTTTTAGGCGTTTAGATGCAGAAATGGACAAATCAAATATATATATTCAAATCCAGTAGATCCACTTCAGATTTATTTCTCAAAAGTTTATGTTCACGTGGCTGTTTTCATTTATATTCGCCAAGCTATTATGTATTTTGAAATAATCTTGTCTGTGATGTGTTCGTTCGTATGACGAAAGGCAGAATCCTGCAGCTCGAGAGATATATGTTATTCTGCCAGTTGCGGTTTCAAATAGTCTTTCACACTTAAACGGGTCACAAACACCTGCATTTAGCTCTTGTTGTGTTATAATGGGTGTATTGTGTGCATTTGTGGTAATATTTTATTTTAAAAAGCTCTTAAACAAGAATAAATTCGTTTGTTTTGAGCTCTGAGACATTGCAGGGCTGATCGGAGGCGGTGATTTCAGATGGGCAGCCGCAAATATTTAATTTTCACACAAACAGTTCAAAAACATCTGAATTTAGCTCTTGGTGTGTTCTAATTGGTGGATTGTGTGATATCGCTGTAATATTTTATTTGTAAAAGATTTAAAACAAGAATAAATTCGTTTTTTTCTGAGCTCTTGACTCCAGACACTGTGATCACAGCGGTGATTCATTCATCTCTCTTCTTTCTCACGTATCTCTGGCCAGAAATCAATTATCCATGAGCCCTGAACCGGTAATAATCAGATATGTTGGTTTAGCTTGTCAGTGTGAATTAAATCTAAGTATTTATTTGTATTTTTAACCGATTTAAAAGTGAAACTAAAAGTCCGGGAATTGCACCTGTAGGGGCGCTATTTCTCTCAGACAATGGAAGTCTAAGCACATATACTCAAACAGAGGGACAGAGTGAGATGAGATGTCTGACAGTTTTTTAATTTTCTGTTATCCATACAGTGTTGTAAAGTCGTGAAACTATCCATATTTACTCAGAATGACTTTTTCATCTGTATGAAAAAAGGTTTTGAAGTGTTTGGAATTTAAAAATGCAGGACAATTAATAATTCCCTTTTTACTGTCATTTAAAAAAATCACCACAACAAAACCGTTCAAGCTATCCAAAATCCATTCACAATTTAAATTCCTCAATGTTTTTGCATCATGTAGACAAAGTTTGGTGTGTATAGTGTTACCCCTCTCTGAGCAGTATGCATTAATTCACAGCTAAATGTAAAAAAAAATCCACATTCAAATAAAAAAATTGCCGACTTCCTGTTGGTCGTAGCTGATGACTGTGAATTAGAAAGTTGTCCGTCTTGATAAGAACAATTTATGTACCGAGTTTGGTGTCTGTAGCTAAAACTAACCCCCCCACTTTTGACAAAAGGTGGCGCTATAGAGTGTCTCTTCCACGCCCTCTTATGAACTTTTGCCAGTGTCTAGTTATCATTATTACTGATATGTGTTCTGAGTTTGATGAAATTCTAAGCATGTTATATGCCTCAAAATCACCTGAGAAGTATTCCAGTTTGACATGTTGCCACGGCAACAATATTTTTAGATATCAATATCCCCCCAGCAGATTTATATAGGCTTTGTTTTAACATTATTCTGTTGAAGTTTGAAGCAAATTGAGTAAAAATAAGACGCTGAATTCAAAGCATTTTGAAAATGACACACTTCCTGCTGCCAGTTGGTGGCGCTATAACTTTGACTCCTAATAGTCACATATATGCGATCGACAACATACAACGAATAATCTGATGAAGTTTGATTAAAATCAGGTAGTGTATGTGGATGCTATTAGACACGTCCTGTTTCTCATTTCTCGCCATAATTTCAACGCCTCGCCACGGGCAAACCGTTCGAGATATCAAAAATCCCCTGGCAAATTTTCATCCCCAATGTCTTGAGATCAAGTTGACCGAGTTTGGTGGCAATCGGCAAAAAAAAACCTATGACAAGTATTTCAAATTCCAGAGCATGCGCTTTTTACATAACTCTAAATAGCTGACTTCCTGTTGGGCAGAGCCTATGACATGCAATACGAAAGTTGTTCGGCACGATGAGATCTATATGTGTACTGAGTTTCATATGAATATGTGCAAGTATGTGTATATATATATATTACTTTTATTTAACCAGAATAAAACTCATTGAGATTAAAAATCTCTTTTCCAAGAGCGTCCTGGCCAAGACAGGCAGCAGCACAATTAACAAGATTACAGACATAAAAACATATAACATATAACATCAACATATAACAATTTATACAAGTAATAAATAATTATAAAGTCATAAGAAATCAGAATTTCACATATTATTGCAAGCAATAAACAGCAGCAAGGATCGTCCGTCATAACTGAATCAGTCATAACATCTACAGCCAGTTTGTGTAGCTTCCATGTTATTTAAAAGTAATTTAAAATCAGCCAATGAAACTGGCTCCTTAAGATTCAGGACATTTTGCAGCTGATTCCAAGTGCAGGGGGCCGCATACTTGAACGCCCCTTTTCCCAGTTTGGTCCGGACTTGAGGGACAGATAATAATAATAAGTCCTCAGAACGAAGACAATATCTTCCTGTATTTTTCTTTTCGATGTAAGATTGGAGGTATGGGGGAAGCAGACCAAGAATTGCCTTGTAGATAAAAATGTACCAATGATTAAGTCTACGGGTGGACAATGCAGACCAACCAACCCGATCATACAAAGAACAGTGATGAGTAAGTGCTCTAAAGTTTGTGATAAACCTAAGAGCTCCATGATAAACAGTATCCAACAGTTTCAAGCTTGTGGTGGAAGCATTCATGTATATAACATCGCCATAGTCCAGCACTGACAAGAAAGTGGCAGCAACAAGCCTCCTTTTGGCCTCAAAGGAAAAACATAACTTGTTTCTAAAATAAAAACCCAATTTCAGCTTTAATTTTTTTACCAACTGTTGAATGTGAGGTTTAAAAGAGAGTGAATCATCAATTAGGATACCAAGATACTTGAATTGAGATACAGACTCAATCTCGGAGCCCTGAGAAGTAGTGATTGGTAGAAGGTTCCGTGACTTTGATTTTGCATTTGAGAACAACATAAGTTTTGTTTTGTCGTCATTCAAAACAAGTTTTAAATCGAACAAGGTACGTTGTACAGTATCAAAAGCTAGTTGAAGCTGACAAAGAGCTTGGTTTGGAGTTGATGCAGAGCAGTATATCACAGTATCATCAGCATAAAAGTGAAAATTTGCGTTGAAGACATTTTGATCAAGATTGTTGATATATAAAATAAATAGAAGTGGTCCCAGCACTGACCCCTGGGGCACACCCTTAGATATACTAAGAGGGCTGGAAGTGAGACCATCTGCCTGTACACACTGGGATCTACCTGATAGATAGTTGTCAAACCAGCAAACTGTTTGTTCTGACAACCCGAGACTGAGAAGTCTTTGTTTTAATATTGCATGATCCACAGTATCAAAAGCCTTCGATAGGTCAATGAAGAGAGCTGCACAATGTTGTTTTTTATCTAAGGAGTCAATAAAATCATTTACTACTTTTAGGGCTGCTGTAGTTGTGCTGTGTTTTTTACGAAAACCTGATTGAAAATTAGACAGAATATTGTTGATAGTTAGAAACTCTTTCAATTGTTCATTCACCAGAGTTTCCATAACCTTGGTCAGGACAGACAATTTCGAGATGGGTCTATAGTTATTTAAATCAGTCGGGTCGCCTCCTTTTAACAGAGGAAAAACAAATGCGGATTTCCATATAAGTGGAATTTCATTCGTGTTCAGAGAAAGATTAAAAAGATAAGTCAAAGGCGGTGCAATAAAATCAGATGCTAACTGTAGAAAATAAGGCTCCAAGTTATCAGGACCAGCCGATTTTCTAATGTCTAAAAGTGTGAGGGCTTTATGCACTTCTGAAACTGAAAATGGCTTGAAACTAAAAGAATTTCTGACTCCAGAATGTCCATGAGAATTACCTTTGGGATGATTCTGATGTGAAGTGTTGAGGGAATCAAATAATGAACCAGAGGCAATAAAATGCTCATTAAAACAGCCAAGCATCTCAGCCTTATCGGATAATTTATGTGAGTCCTTAAGAATACATTGTGGCAGCTCAATGGCAGTTTTGTTTCCAGCCAAGGATTTAATCGTCTTCCAGAATTTTAAGGGGTGATTTAAATTATTTGAAGTTTCTATAAGAAAGTGGTCAGCTTTGGCCTTCCTGATAGCCACAGTGCACAAATTGCGCAGTCTCCTGAAGAGCAACCAATCAGAATCCAGGCTTGTTTTCCTGGCTTTCGCCCAGGCCTTATCACGCTCCTGAAGAGAGTTGGCTAAATCTACAGTGAACCATGCATTGTTTCGGCCTTTTACTCTATATTTTCTGAGGGGAGCATGCTTGTCAACAATTTCTTTAAAACCATCATAAAAAAATTTCCAAGGATTTTCAACGTCTGCAATAAGATACATTTTATCCCAATCAAAATAAAACAGGTCATGTAAAAACCCTTGTACCGAAAAATGTTTTGAGTCACGCTTAATAATGATACGTGGCTTGGTTTTGGGAATTTTTGTGTTCCTGACCGTGGCAACAACACAGTGGTCACTAATGTCATTTGCAAAAACAGAAGCTGCTGAGTATTAGTGAGGAACGTTGGTTAGGATAAGATCAATTAAAGATGATTTATCTGGACATTTCAGGTTAGGTCTGGTGGGACTGTCAACGAGCTGAAAGAGATTTAGCGAGTCACAGTAAGCTTTAAATTCATCAGATACTGGATGTAACCAGTTCCAATTTAGATATCCAATGACTACAATTTCGTTCTGATTTAGTCCTGATAAAAGCTGCATTAAAGAAGGCAGAGCATCCCTGACAGCTGATGGTGTCCTATAGCAACCAACTACTGTAATGTGGAGAGTCTTCGAGACCTCGAGGTCAAGAGCTAAAAATTCGAATTGCTTACTCACTGATTTAGAGAGAAGCATATTTACACGAAACTTATTTTTAATATATACCGCGACACCCGCACCCCTTCTGGGACGATCAGTCCTATATACGTTGTAACCATCAATACTGATATCCTCAATCAGAACAGATTTGCTTAGACAAGTTTCTGATAAAACAATTACATCAGCTTCAGTTGAGTGTGCCCAAATACGAATCACATCTATCTTTGCAATCAAACTACGAACATTCAAGTGAATAAAACCAAGGCCAGCCCTGGATTTAAAATCAGCAGGGGTATTGAGACATATAGCAGAGTCTGGGCCTGGATTAGGTTGCACATTTCCTGAAATCAACAGCAACAGAACAATTAAACACCTCAGCTTAAGTGATTTAAATGATTGAATAGAAGATTCATTCTTTGAGCTTATTTTTAGTACAAAGTTACGAAGGCAGCTTTCAGAAATAGTAAAATTGTTTTGTAAAGCCATAACACTGATCAGACGGGCCAAGTCCGCAGTGTCAGAGGAGAAGAACAGAGGCAGGTGCATTGATTTAATGTCTGATGCACAAACAGATGCGCACGTCCCCCAGCGTGTTGTGACAGTATTTAAAAGACCTGCACGGGAGTAGTTGGTCCTGTGCGGGCTTCCATACATTCCACTCAAGATTAGTAAATCTATGGCGTCTCGAGGTCAAGACATGTTTGTATCGCGTCTGTGTACATAGTGTGTCTATTGTTTTAAACGTGCACGTCGTTTTTATAATCTTGTTTTTATAAAAACAACTCTCTTAATTTTGCAAATCCATCTTTCTAGAAACAAGTCTCTGACTGTAGCCACCTGTTATAGACCCCCCTCTGCACCCAGTTGTGCCCTAGACAACCTATGTGAACTGCTTGCTCCATATTTATCTTCTGAGTTTTTACTTCTGGGCGATTTAAATTGGGACATGCTTAATGCTTCATCCAGTTTACTTTCCAAACTTGATGCCCTCAATCTCACGCAAATCATTAACGAACCCACTAGATATAACCGAAAATCTGCAAATAAGGGCACTCTCATAGACATTGCCTTAACTAATATGCCCAGTAAATACGTCTCTGGTGTCTTTAGCCAACACATCAGTGATCACTGCATAATTGCATGTGTCCGTAATGGGTCTGCAACCAAAAGGCCTCCTCTTATCATAAACAAACGCTCTCTAAAACATTTTTGCGAACAGGCCTTTTTATATGATTTAGCCCAGGTACCCTGGAAGGATATCGATCTTATCCCTACAGTTGAGGATGCTTGGTCATTCTTTAAAAGTGCCTTTCTAGCTGTTCTAAATAAGCATGCCCCTTACAAAAGGCTCAGAACTAAAAGTAGATACAGCCCATGGTACACTCCTGAACTCACCGCCCTTAACCAATATACGAATATTCTGTGGCGTACGGCATTAGCATCGAACAACCCAGAGACCTGCAACTCTTTAGGGAAGTCAGAAATCGATACACACAGGCGGTCAGGAATGCTAAGTTTGACTTCTTTAAACAGAAATTTGCCACCTGCAACACTAATTCTAGAAAGTTCTGGGATACAGTAAAAACTATGGAGAATAAGAACACCTCCGTACAGTTACCCACAGCACTAAAGCTAGACAATATTATCACTACTGACAAATCCTCCATGGTTGAGAACTTTAACAAGCATTTTGCCATGGCTGGTCATGCTTTTCATCTGGCGAATCTGACTCTAATTAACAGCCCCTCACCCTCTGTAGCACTTAGTCAAAATTTTCCACGTTTTTCCTTTGCCAATGTCCAGATAGCCGACGTTCTAAGGGAGTTGCAGCATCTTGACCCCTTCAAATCATCAGGATTAGACAATCTGGACCCTTCCTTTTTAAAGTTGTCTGCAGTAATTATTGCTAATCCCATCACCAGTCTTTTTAACCTTTCTCTTAACTCATCAGAACTACCTAAAGATTGGAAAACTGCTGCTGTAATCCCTTTATTCAAAGAAGGGGATAGTTTAGATCCAAATTGCTATAGACCGATCTCTATTCTTCCCTGCATTTCAAAGGTCTTCGAAAGAATTATTAATAAATAAATTATTCACCATCTTGAATCTCATCATAGTCTTTCCGAAATGCAATCTGGTTTCATGGGTGCACTTCAGCCACACTTAAAGTTACAAATGACATCATAACTGCTATTGATCAAAGATACTATTGCGCAGCAGTCTTTATTGACCTGGCCAAGGCCTTTGACTCTGTCAATCACAACATCTTAATTGATAGATTAAGGAACTTGGGGTTCTCAGATGATTGCCTTGCTTGGTTAAAAAATTATTTCTCTGACAGGTTTCAATGTGTTAAGTCAGAGGGTCTACTTTCCAGTCCTCTGGCTGTCTCCATGGGGGTGCCTCAGGGATCAATTCTAGGGCCGACTCTATTTTCTGTATATATTAATGACGTTGCTCTTGCTGCAGGTGATTCTTTGATCCACCTCTATGCAGACGACACCATCCTTTATACGTCTGGCCCGTCGTTGGACACTGTGTTAAAAAATCTTCAAGAGAGTTTTAATAATATACAGCATTCATTACGTTCCCTTCAACTGCTTTTAAATTCGACCAAAACTAAATGTATGTTTTTTAACCGATCTCGCACTGTACCTACCTGCCCATTAAGCATCACCACACTAGATGGGTCTGCTATAGAACAGGTAGACAAGTACAAATACCTAGGGGTTTGGTTAGACTCTTCTCTTTCTTTCCAGACCCACATTAATCAGCTCCAAACTAAAATTAAATCCAGAATTGGCTTCTTATTCCGTAATAAAGCCTCTCTTACTTTTCCAGCAAAACTCGCTCTCGTGAAAATGACCATCCTTTCAATTATTGACTAAGTTGACATTATGTACAGAATTGCTTCAAACTCTCTCCTTAGTAAACTAGATGTTGTATATCATACTGCCATCCGTTTTGTCACCAATGCTCCATATAATACCCACCACTGCGACCTCTATAGTTTAATCGGCTGGCCTTAATTACAGACCCGACGTCAAAAACATTGGTATCATTTCATCTATAAATGCCTACTGTGTAAAACCCCACCTTATCTAAGATCACTAATCTCTAGAGCTACCCCCTTTATGAACCTTCGTTCAAGCAGGTATATCACTTTGATTGCTACTAAAGCCCGTACCTCCTTTGGTCGTCTTTCTTTCCAGTTCTCCGCTGTTAACGACTGGAATACACTTCAAAAATCTCTGAAGCTTGAATCCATTGTCCCGTTATCCACATTCAAAATATTATTAGCAAACACATTGTCAGACCATTGTACATGCTAATCCCAGCTCACACTTTAGTCATTAATATATGTGTTTGTACATTTTAATATACCATGGCAGTCTTTGTCTGTTTGATCTGATGTTTGATCTGTTTTGTCTTGTAATTTCATGTGTAACTTTTGTACCTCGACGCTTTTATCTTGGCCAGGTCTCCATTGTATATGAGAAAGTATTCTCAATGTGCTTACCTGGGTAAATAAAGGTTAAATAAAATAAAATAAATAAATAAACACATTACAAAAAAGGGCAGCGCCATTGCACGTTCCGTTCCTAGCCAATGCATAGGTAATCCAGTCCAGATTTTCAGACCTCCTGAGAAAGATGACGTTGCATCACGTCATGTGTAAACAGGAAGACAAGCCCAATGAAGCAATGCTGTGAAAGAAGTGATTAAAAATCAGGACCCGCCGGATTTAAAAACAACAAAGATACAGATTCAAGCACAAGGCGCAAAGACAATAAAAAAGCACTTCCCTTTCTCATGAGAAGTTTGGATACGTAAGATTCGAAGGCGTGTCGGCGATTTGGCTGCATTGAACAGGATCCAAGTTCCGCACCGACAGGGCGGTCCAGGTCATCCGAACCGTCAGGAGAGTAAGTTTCACTTCAGTTAAATCCAAGTTCGATGTGTGATGGACTGGTTCCTTATAGAACGTTAGCGATGAACAGAAAACGGCCAGTGTAGATTAGTCCCAGCACAGTGCCTGTAAACCACTTGCCGTGTTCGCCTTCCAGATTAACTGTCTATTTACAAATCAAAGACAGTAACCTAATTTACTCGAAGCAAATCCAATGATTCAGAGACAGCACCATCAAGAGACAATAACATTGATGACAATCACACAGACAGAGACAGAAATGTAGATGGTTTGGGACATGCTGCCATCTTGGTTTATTTTATTTTTTGTGTTGTGTATTTTATTTTATATGTGTGAGCTATACATCAACATTTCCGACTGAGATCCAGGGGGCGCCGTAGAGCCCCTGTGCCACGCCCGGGTCCCAGACTCTGCGGGCTCCTAAAATCCACATATTCCAAGGTGTGTGCAAATATTCAAGAGTTTTTGAGTATGTTAAGGACCCCAAAAGCCCCCACAACTTTGACGAAAAATATGAATACTAAACCCTGAATAGCCAACTTCCTGTTGGGCGGAGCCTATGACATGCAGTACGAAAGTTGTTTGGTTTGATGAGCTCTACATGTGTACCGAGTTTCATGTGTCTATGTGCAAGTATGTATGATATATGGCCCTCAGTATTCCAGGGGGCGCTGTAGAGCCCCTGTGCCACGCACGTGTATCAGTCTCTGCCCGGCCCTAATGGCCGCAGGTTCCAAGGTGTGTGCCAATTTTCAAGAGTTTTCGAGCATGTTAAGGGCCCCAAAAGCCCCCGAAACCTTGAAGAAAAATAATAATAATAATAATAATAATAATAATAATAATAATAATAATAATAATAACAAATAATCCTAAGGAAAACAATAGGGCTCTTGCCCTCCAGGCTTGAGCCCTAATAATCCTAAGGAAAACAATAGGGCTCTCGCCCTCCAGGTTTGAGCCCTAATAATAATAAACGGAGCAATTCCAATAGGGTCCTCGCACTGCAGTGCTCGGGCCCTAATTAACAGAAGAAGAAGAATGAGCTTTAATGCTAGGTATGTTTATATGAGGAATTTGTTTTTATGGCAGAAGCTTCCGCAGTGCAACAGAGTGACAGCGATAGAACAAAAACACAGATAATAAAATAATAATATTATTATTATTAATAAATTATGTATAAATAATTTATTAATAAATACAAAATAATATTAATACAAATATTAATAATTACAAAAATATTTAGGCTACTGATATTATTTGAAAATAAACTGTAACAGTTCTTTATGGAACCTTATTTATAAAGGTTTCTATTTAGAACAAAAAAAAAAAAAAATGGTTCTGCTATTTTTAAAACTCGAAGAACCCAATTTGGTACTGTTTAGAACATTTTACCAGGGAAACTTTGGAGGATGTTGTTGAAAAAACAGATTATACAATGTTTTCAATAAAATATTGGCATAATGTTCCACAATAATAAGGAAGAACTTTCTTTCAGCCACATTAGGAAAATGCTATGAGGATATCGTTTTGAGGACTGAGATGACAAAATGTTCTTGAAAAAAAAAAGAACTTTATAGTAATGTGACATGTTAATAAAGCTAAAACATTACTAAAATGGCTGCCTTGAGTGGTAAGTCAGTTAAATTCCAGGGTCTCGATTGCAAAATGCATTTGATATCTGTTGCCGAACGTGTTACAGGAGACGACAAGCGCTGATTGGGCCACGTTTAAATTCACCAATCACTGCATACTTTTCTTGTGACGTAAGGTAATTTGAAATCGACGAAATGCGCGAACACCAAACGGTTGTTGAAGATATTGATGTACAGTGTGCGTGGTCGGAATCGTCTTATTTGACAGAACTTAATTGAGTACGGACGGAGTTTTTCCACACTTCAAACGCGGCGGAATCGGGTACAGAGGTGCTGGAGGATGCTTTACTCGCGGGTACAGTGCGTGACCTTAACAACAAACCTGTGTCCAGGTCAGGTCAGCGGAACTCTCCCTTCCACAATAATTACCTGTAACGTTACATTTCTTTATGGCCTTTTCAGTTTACATATTTATTTTTATCCTTTGCGTATTTGCATACACAAAAATCAGTTTCAATCTAGGATGACACGATTCTTCTTCATCTTTTTTTTTAATATATATATACTTTTAGTGTTTCACATGCACATTTGTTATAGCGGTATATCTTTAAGTATTGGGGCTGGATCTTACTTTCTTGAAATTATATGACCGTTGCATTAATTTTGGATGCTGCTTTTTAATAACAGCTAGATTTGTTTTAATCCAGAACCCAAACTGCCTGCTTGAAGATGAACACGGATGATGCAATAAAAGTCTTCATTTACAACAAAGGTACTGTAACGTTAATTTGTTTCTACTTTCTAGGTAACGTTAATATTGGTAACATTTTATTTTAGAGTTCAGCTCTCACTTTTAACTTTTTGCTTATTAGCTTGCATATTAATAGTACAGGTGCATCTAAATAAATTAGAATGTCAAGGAAAAGTACATTTATTTCAGTAATTCAACTCGTGTATTAAATAAATTCAATGCACACAGACTGCAGTAGTCTACGTCTTTGGTTCTTTTAATTGTGATGATTTTGGCTCACATTTACTAAAAACCCACCAATTCACTGTCTCAGCAAATTAGAATACTTCATAAAACCAATAATAATAATAATAAAAAAAAAAATCTAGTCAATTGTTGGCCTTCTGGAAAGTATGTTCATTTACTGTACATGTACTCAATACTTGGTAGGAGCTTCTTTTGCTTTAATTACTGCCTCAGTTCAGCGTGGCGTGGAGGTGATCAGTTTGTGGCACTGCTGAGGTGGTATGGAAGCCCAGGTTTCTTAGACAGTGGCCTTCAGCTCATCTGCATTTTTTGGTCTCTTGTTTCTCATCTTCTTCTTGACAATAGCCCATAGATTCTCTCTGGGGTTCAGGTCTGGTGAGTTCTCTGGCCAGTCAAGCACACCAACACAACTTTTGGTGCTTTTGGCAGTGTGAGCAGGTGCCAAATCCTGTTGGAAAATGAAATCGTCATCTTCAAAAAGCTGGTCAGCAGAAGGAAGCATGAAGTGCTACAAAATTTCTTGGTAAACAGGTGCAGTGACTTTGGTTTTCAAAAAAACACAATGGACCAACACCAGCAGATGACATTGCACCCAAATCATCAAGCAGCTTGAGCTATGAGCTTCCCCAGCCTTCCTCCAGACTCTAGGACCTTGGTTTCCAAAAAAAAATACAAAACTTGCTCTCATCTGAAAAGAGGACTTTAGACCACTGAGCAACAGTTCAGTTCTTCTTATCTTTAGCCCAGGTAAGATGCCTCTGACATTGTCTGTGGTACAGGAGTGGCTTAACAAGAGGAAAACGACAACTGTAGCCAAATTCCTTGACACTTCTGTGTGTGGTGGCTCTTGATGCCTTGACCCCAGCCTCAGTCCATTCCTTGTGAAATTCTCTAAAATTCTTGAATCCAGTTTGCTTGACAGTCCTCATAAGGCCGCGGTTCTCTTGGTTGGTTGTGCATCTTTTTTTCCCCCACACTTTTTTGTTCCACTCAACTTTCGGTTAACATGCTTGGATACAGCACTCTGTGAACAGCCAGCTTATTGGCAATTGATTTTTGTGATTTACACTCCTTGTAAAAGGTGTCAATGATTGTCTTCTGGACAACTGTCAGATCAGCAGTCTTCCCCATGATTGTGTAGTCTAGTGAACCAAACTGAGAGACCATTTTGAAGGCTCAGGAAACCTTTGCAGGTGTTTTGAGTTGATTAGCTGATTGCCATGTTATCATATTCTGATTTGTTGAGAGTGAATTGGTGGGTTTTTGTTAAATGTGAACCAAAATCATCACAATTAAAAGAACCAAAGACTTAGACTACTTCAGTCTGTGTGCATTGAATTTATTTAATACACGAGTTTCACAATTTGGGCCGAAATACTGAAATAAATGAACTTTTCCAAAACATTCTAATTTGAGATCCACCTGACCTGTATAACAATAAAACATTGTTACAATGTTTCATGATAACAAAGAAAGAACATTCTCTCAGCCACATTAGGGGAACATTATAGTAACATCACTGAGGCCTGAGATAGTGTATTATTGTTGTTATTATTATTATTATTTTATCAAACTTTCTTGTAATGTGACATAATAACAAATCTAGAACATTTTACCTGCAAAATTTTAGGGATGTTTTGAGGATGTTGTTGAGGTACCCGGTTATACAATATTGTCAATAATACATCTTCATCGTCTTCATATTCTAATTTGTTGAGATCGTAAATTGGTGGGTTTTTGTTAAAAGTGAACCAAAATCATCAACATTAAAAGAACCACAGACTTAAACTACTTCAGTTTGTGTACAACAAATTTATTTTAATACACGAGTTTCACAATTTGTGTTGAATTACTAAAATAAATGAACTTTTCCTCGACATTCTAATTTATTGAGAAGCACCTGTATATTGCTTGTTCATAGGGGTGGGCGATATGGAAAAAAAATTTTTTCAGAAATATCACGATTCACGATTTTATCACAATTCTTTGTCATGTTGGTTTTACTATTTTGCAAGTTGTCTGAGAATTACATCCAAACAAATTTCCCTATATAAAGACAAATCCTTTCAATGTAACAGAAAAAAAAGAATGGCAGATATTTAGGCCAAGGAGGGCAAGGATAATTAATTTTGTTATTTTTTAATAACAAGGATAAAAGAATGACAAGGATATAAATTACAACTAAACATGACATAAAAAAAAAACAAAGTGCTTTATTTTCAGGTGCAATAGGTGCATTTAGCAGGACCATTCAAGAAATTAAATGAACAAATATAAAAATAAAATACTATATGAACCGATTCCTAAAGCAACTGTATTCAATTTCTCCAGTCAAGAGCAGTGAGTGATTTTATTTATGTTCTTCTCTTTGTGTTTTGTTTTATTTGACAGGCTTTAGCGCATGCCCTTTGGGTGTTTGCGGCGCTCAGAAAAAGCACAGGTCAGACCAGCACGTGAATGAAACATTCAAAAGAACACGCTTAGCACATGAGTAACTTTACTGCTGAGCTAACACTGCTGTGAATGCATGTGGCATTGTACAGCCGATATGACGGAGGCTCCAGAACTGCAGCTGATAGAATGTGCACTGTAGCACGATACCACGATATTTCTTCAAAAGCAGATCGTGGAGACATTTTTATCATACACGATCCAAAATTGTCATATCGCACACTCCTAGTTGTTCATTAGTATTTTAAGGGATACTCCACCCTAAAATGACATTTTTGTAATTAATCACTTACCCCATGTCGTTCCAAACTCGTAAAAGCTCCAGTTGTCTTCAGAACACAATTTAAGATATTTTGGATGAAAACCTGGAGGCTTGAGACTGTCCCATAGACTGCCAAGTACATAACCATGTCAAGGTCCATAAAAGTTATGAAATGTGTCTTCAGAATACTCCATCTGCCATCAGAAGTGCAATCTGAGTTATATGAAGCGACAAGAATACTTTTTGTAAGCGAAGAAAACAAAAATGACTTTATTCAGCAGTTCCTTTGTCAATCGTCTCCTCTGTGTCACTCCAGATCACTGTATGCTCTTTTGTGTCCTCTGCGCCACAAGGATGCGCTGTTTCTACTTGTATTTAGCTTCACCCAAAAATGAAAATTCAGTCATTAATTACTCATTCTAGTTTTGTTCCAAACCCGTAACTTCATTCATCTTCAGAACACATGCGGAGGCAAAGAATTGTTGAAGAAAGTGGCTTATTTTTTATTTTTTTTGTGCACAAAAAGTATTCTCTTAGCTTCGTAAATTTATGATTGAACTAGGGATGTAACGGTACGTGTATTCGTACCGGACCGTTTCGGTACAGGGCTTTTGGTACGGTGCACGTGTGTACCGAATGACTGAATGCAATATTTTGTTTGCGGAACATAAGTACATTTTCGTGTTTCCAAATGAACATATTTAGTGGCAGAAGTCTCCGCGTTCAGCACAAATCCCGCCCTGCAGCTGATTCAAAGCCGGTTACACACTGCTGCGTGGCGTGAGTGTGGCGTTTCTGCTGCGTGTTAGTTGCGTGACGGCTGCTTCGTGTTTTCTGTGTCTTTACACACTAGAATCGTGTCTGACGCGGCGCTGGCGCGCTGCTGCTACTGTAGGTGACATAGAGGGAGACCGTCGACAGACCAGATTCTTGTCTTCACTACAGCAATATCTATACTTCATGTTGAGCATAAATATAAAGCCTACTGATAAAGGACACCGTCAACAGTATTGACGGCAAAATAGACAATGTTTGACAGGTGCAATATGTCAGTGTGTCACTGGCCTAAGGTTTTCAAAAGGCATCACGCGAGTGTGAACATCACTACAACTAGGAAAAAAAAGGTTGTAATTCAAACTTTCAAATTAAATATGAGCAGGCCTACAAGCTGGGATTGGTAATGCTGCACTGTAATCATAGTTATTTATTTATATTTTTCATTATATTTTATTATATGATATTGGTTTGAGACTGAGAGTATTTTATTTAGTGGATAACTTTGCAGCAGTATTTTATTTCTTATTCTTTTTTTATTTTATCTATATATTATTAAGAATTATTTTAAAAAAAGAGTGTAAACAAATTGTAAAAAAAAGTTTATAGTAATAAACAACCTGGAGTTTAATGTTTGCATTTCTTTCCCTTACTGTACCGAAAATGAACCGAACCGTGACTTTAAAACCGAGGTACGCACCGAACCGTGATTTTTGCGTACCGTTACACCCCTAGATTGAACCTGGACCATTTTAACAATGTCCTTACTATGTTTGTGTGCCTTGATCGTGGTGGTAGTACCGTTGCTGTCTATGGAGGGTAAGAGAGTTCTGGGATTTCATTGGTGGCCGTGGGTTAAAATGAATCTTTTGATTGTCCTTTTTTTTTTTTTTTTTTTTTTTTTACATTCTGCACAAACAGAAATGAAATGTGTAACGCCACTCATAAAGAAATTCACAGAAACATACAGTAGGTGGCCATCCTATCTGGGGCTTACCGCCGCGTGTACCGCGGTGGTAACTGTAATTCAGTCGCGTGTTAAAATCATTCGCGAAACTACCGCCAGGTGGCGCAAAGGGACGGATTGCGAAATGAATGTAACTGTAAAATGAGATAAAAGAAGGAAGTAAAACAACAATAACATTATGATATAACATTGTAACATTTAAAAAAAAAACATATTTTTTTTTTACAATTTGTTAATTTTTAAAATGTAGGATAGTCTTAGGCTACAGTCTACTAAACAAAAATTAAAAGAAGACCTTAACACAAAGGATCATATGCATGCTATTTTTATTAAACAGTAAAGTTTATATAAGGCCTATATATATATATATATATATATATATATATATATATATATATATATATATATATAAGCTAAATGTTTTAATTTCATTTTCATTTCGGTTCATTCTTGGTTTAAAAAAATCTTCAGGTTCCATATGCAGAGCGAAATGGGAACGGTCCAGCATTTAGCAATAATTAGTATTAACTCTGTTTCAAACTACCAGCATTTTTTAATTATGCCTTATGTGTGACCAAAAATTAAGTATTATTTGTTTCAGCTGTTTGATCGCGCTGGTGCCTCGCGTACATATTCACTGGAAACAGCAGTCCTTCACCAGACATTCGGCGTGAGCACTTTGACATATTGTTAATTATGATTTTTTTTTCTCGATACTGAAACGCACACAGCCTATTTACCTCATGAATAATAGTTAAGCTTCAAATGGGCAACATCACAAATATGGAAACGTTTGATTTCTCCCGATTGAGAAAGCCAAACCTTACCTTATGCTTAGCTTTAAATTATTATTATTATTATTTTTTTTTTGTTTTATTACTAAGCCTATATTATTATATACTGCAATTATATTTATCCATTAGAATTATATATTTTTAATTATTGTTTTGTTCTGATAAATTTGTTAAATTTAAAGGATTTGTTGTAAAATATTTTCTTATAGCCTATTTTTTTCCTCTCACAAACTCTGATTTATTTTTTAGCGTGTTTAAAAAAAACATGCAGCAAATGAAAATAGGTGATTGATCCGTTAAAATGAAACCTATACACGACTCATATTTTTTTTCCTTTGACAAACTTTATTTAATTTTTAGCGTGTTTAAAAAATAAAAAATAAAGAAAACATTCAGCAAATGAAAATAGGCGATTAATCCGTTAAAATGTGTTAAAAATGTGTTACTCTTGGTTAACAGTAATTATAATTATTTTACTCCAGAACAGAGCCTGGGACTAATCTAGGTTATCCATGGTTTTTTTTTTTTCATTGCATCTGGAAATGACTTTGTTCATTACATTCACTTCACGCGCTCTGGCGCAGATCAGCCTTCTGCAAAACTCAGCTGTGGACGATTTAAAAATGTTTGAAATAAAGCAGTGGTTCTCTACCCGCGGCCCGTGACGAATTCAAATGAGGCCCGAACCACATGCTGAATAAAATTTTTTTTTTTTATAATTTTCTAAGATTTTATTATTTACATCAATTAAAAAAAAATTATGCTACTAATGAAATATAAGCTATATCCTAATGTTTTTATGTGATTTTTTTTCTTCATATATTATTTTCAGACATGAGCACTAAGCATTTAACGAACACATACAAGCGCGCACTTTGGCAGACTTCAATTCAAATAGTCATCAACAGCCATTAGGTAAATTGCCTTTAAGGTAAAATTGCGCATCAGAATGGACACATTTGTTTTTTAAGGGAGAAAAAAAAGAAATTGAAAAAATGCCAGTGAATGAACATGTACAAACTGTGAATAGTCGCAGTATCAGTATTGAAGGAGAAGTGCTGGATTTTCGTTTTTTTTTTTTTTGCCCCGCAACCATACATGCCAACCCTCCCGATTTTTCCGGGAGACTCCCGAATTTCAAAGCCCCTCCCGAAAATCTCCCGGGCCGACCTTTCTCCCGATTTCCACCCGGACAACAATATTGCTACACCATCCGCCGTTTCAGACCGAACAATAATAAAGGTTACACCTCGAAGTCAAGCGCAGCAAATTCAGAACGGAAAAAGAAGCAGAAGAAGAAGGGGAAAAGGAAGAAAGAAGAGACATGGCGAATAAAAAGAGAAAATATGCCTGCAAATTCCTAACTGAATGGAAAAAAGAATTCACGTTCATCCAGGACAGCTCGAAGGGGAAGGGATATGCTGCCTGCAAACTGAATTTCACAGATGCTGCTCATAGCTACACTCCTTCAAGGGCTGTGCTACTGGCTGTGAAGCATTGCACCTTCAAATACAACCATCAGTAGAGGAGTGTTGTTGTTATTGTACATAATATGTATGTATAAATTATGTACAAATAAATGAATTATATTCTTCTTTACGTTTGTTTGTGTGTGTGATTATAAAGCCCCCCCCCCCCCTTTTGAATATCTCCCTAATTCTGAGGCCTCAAGGTTGGCAAGTATGCCCGCAACTCACTTGAAGAAGTTCAGATAAATGGAAACACCATACACTAACAATCCTTATCGTCATTGGAGAGTGTGTGCCGAGGCTCATGAGCAGACGACCGTGCGGACAGGTGCGCGTGGTCAGTAGGCTTCAAAAGCAAAATTGCACATGTGCAGGCAGAGTGAAGAAGCTCATTGCTACTCGAACCTGTGCAATCCGTCAGTAAAAGAATATAAAGACAGTCAGATATGCAATAGTTATGGGCAATTGCAGAGCGGACCATCAGCCTGCGAATTCAGAAGTATAAATTGAAGAAGTCTGCGTCCGCGCTGGCCGTGTCTGTGTCCGGATTGCTCATGCGGAAAGTATAAGGGGCTGTTTACACCTGGCCACTTCATGCGTTTTCTCAGATCGGATAGCTATCTGATTTATCAAAACGGTTCCATTTACACCTGGTCACATGAATGTGTTTTTGCGAAACGGATTTAAATCCGATCTTCAATTCCCGCGCTATATGCAGATTTAATGGAGTGCACGTCATCGAAAGCAACAGATATGAGCTGCATTTTATTGATCATCAGCTAAAATTTCAAAATCAAAGACCGCAATAAGAGAGAGCGGCAACAGCACTGGTAAGATAATTTCGTTTCTCTACTATTAATGATGATGATTGTGTGTTAAGCGTTCGCGACTTACTTTCACTTTGATTTGCGATAGTTTGCACGTTGGTTTAATGAATATATGCTCAGCTTTTCATCTGGTGGTGCGTGTTCCAGTAGCGTCGTCATATCTGGCTATAACATTACATATAGCCTATAACACGCCCTCACACATTTATTTTTTAGCATTTTGGGGAGGAGTACAATTTACATATGTGGTTTTAACAACCAGATGCATTTACACTTGTCTAGTTTTGTCTGGAATGCGGCCCAGACCACCTCCTGAAGTGGTTTGTGCGATCGGATTCAAATCCGTCTCAAATGCGTTTCGGAGGGCATTTACACCTGGTCTTTTCATGATCGGATAGCTATCCGATCTGAGAAAACGCATGAAGTGGCCAGGTGTAAACGGCCCCTAACACAGGCGTTACAATCGCAACTTCTTTGTGTTATTGCTTTCAAGCTGAATCTCACAAAATTGGTCCCGACAGCATCAGGTGTTTTATTTATGGGGAGTAGAATTGTTTATTTCAATGAATGTAATAGATTATATATCATAATAGTTAGGCTATAATATTATAAATCAGGTTGGCTTGTATTGCTGATGTAATATGTAAATTATATGCGTAGACTTGCACTTAGACCATAGTGCGGCCCGCTGGAAAAAAGGTTGAGAACCACTGATATAAAGGTTGCTGTCCCATTTTATACAGGAATTGTTCATTTTAAAAAATCGAATTATATTGTTAGTTCTAATTATATTGTTAACACAAGTTCATTTAGAACTGTTTTTTTTACTTATAAACTCCTTGAGAATTTAAAGTTAGTGTAATAGTATTTAAATTCAAGTTTAAAAAAAGGTTTTAATTGCTTAAATTATTTTTTTTATTAATTAATAATATGTTATCATGTTTGTTCTTGTAAAAAATACGTGTTTATTCTACAAGGGAAAAAATAAGGGACAATCCGAATATTTGTTTTGCTTTACCTATTTATGTAAGCTACAATTATTCAAATAATAATAATAATAATAAAATAATGTCATAAATAAAATACCATTGGCCTGAGTAATTTTGACCATTATAGAATTGTGACTTTAAAGATTAGTCATTTAGGTGGTAAAAATACTGTGAAATTAATAATGGCATAACATTTTAGAAATTAACAATGGCATTTTAGAGCAACTGAAGGTTTATGAAACATTAGCCAATAAAGCATTTTTTTAAACAACGGAACTTAAAGTTGTGAACTAAAATATTATTTCAACCATACAGTGTGAATAAATAAAATGCATAATTTTCATAACATTTCATTATTCATAAAATGCATAACGTTTCTGGTGTTTGGATTTGTAGGCTACTTCAATATAATGAGCTCCAAGTTTAAGAATAGCCCTAGGCTAGTTTCTCTCTCTCTTTCTCTCTCTCTCTCTCTCTCTCTCTCTGTTTAACAGCATTAGCTCAATGATATACGTCTTCCTCCCGTTAGAATTTTCCTGCCTTGCTAAATGTTGGGCTCATGCAGGGCCGGCGCCTGCCTATAGGCGAACTAGGCAGCTCAGCCAGGGCAGAGAGAGAGAAGGCGAGAGAGAGAATTATTAATTTATTTGTTTGTTTCACATTAGGTATAAATAAAATAAAAGCTATAAATAAAGAAAAAAACTTTACATTTCGAATAAAAATTCCCGCACGACAGCGCCCTATTAGTAGGTCTATATGCAAAATACTTTAATGTATATTCAAAAATGTCAAACCGAATAAATTTATCTGGTCATGAGTAATCGCCTCCGTGGAAGAGCGCTTTTCGCTGCTTCGAGACCATGGGCGCGTATTTGGACTTTTATATGACATCGCATCTCTCAAAGAAAAGGAGAATAGAATAGCCTAATTCTTCAGGATTGCTTAGGACTGGAAAAGGCCCTGACTCATGGAGACTCGCGAGATGTTGATGGGCATGAATTGTTTGAAGAGCTGACTGCTTTGGGCAGACACCTGGTTGCTGGATCTAAACCACTGGATGCGCTTAAATTCATCTGTGAAAAAGGGATGGAAAACAATTTTCCAAATGTTTTTGTAGCATTGAGAGTGCTTCTCACTCTCTCTGTCACTGTGAGCTGTGGAGAACGCAGTTTCTCAAAGCTTAAACTGATAAAAATGATCTCTGAAGTACAAGTTAAACTCGAGGACGCAATCAAAGCGTTTGCCGCAGCGAAAGCCCGACGCGCACGCTTCTGAAATGTAGGTGTGTGAATGTGTGTATCAGTCAAGAAAACAATCGAAAACTAAAAAGAGCTAAAAAGTTGAGTGCACATGTTTAGTTTTATTCTGTACACTATCTATTAGCCTATAAAACAGAATTTATACTTAGCTGTTGCATTGTGTAGGCTACCCTTTTCACCTTTTTGCAGAATGAAAAAAATTAAAAACTCTGAAAACATGCTTGCACGTTTTTATTTTAGTGTAATTTCATAGATTAAAGAAAAAATATTTACATGCATCTTAAGGATCCCTAACTGTGAATGTGAGGGGGGCGCCACGATCGTGCTCTGCCTAGAGCGGCATTTGAGCTTGCGCTGGCCCTGGGCTCATGATCAATAAGTTGTGTTCGCCTCAATCTGATTCAGTAAAGTCCAACCGCAGACAGAGAAGCTGCATCACTGAGCGCGCGGGACTCGCTGTGAGGCAGGAACAGAGGATTCCGCTTGGTCCTAAAGCCTCCCGCAAACATCCACGATCACAAATAACAATGATTTTCGTAAAATAATGATTAATTATTAATTGATGATTTGTTATTATCATTATGGTCTTGTGAAAATAATAATATGGGCTGCGAGAAAATTATGAATATAAAGAGTACTTCTGAGTGCAGGCATGTTTCAGCCCAGTAACACACCGTTCCTCAGAGCCAAAACACAGACCGAATTCTGTTCAGCTGGAGGGGGTTGGGTTTTGGGTAGTTATTCATGGATTGTGGGGGTCGAGATAAAAGTGTGAATTGCTCTTTCATATGGACAGAGGCTTTCACTTGCTGAACCGGTTTATATACGACTGTTGTTTTGGTTATATTCACAGTGCTGGCTCTCTCCGACGAGAGAAATGCAACATTCACACATTACACTATTCCTTTTCGTCTAAAAAACATTTCAAGCTTTCTGTAGATATATTTTTAATGTACCTATGTGAGACACCACGATATTATGTTAATTAAAAAATTATACATTCATTATCATGAAAAATTAAAGTAATGAGACGGCGCCTCCCTGTCATTAATGCACATTAATAATTTTTGCACAAACACTTGAATATGATCGAGCTTCTTATCACGAGTAAAATTCATGCCAACAGCCAACATATTTAGCTTGATCAGAAGGTTGACTGCAAGAGTACAGCGGGATGTTAAGAGTTTGTCTGTTTCTTTTACTGTTTATTTTCGGGTTAAAGCATGATATAAACAGATTCACACTCAATCGCTTTCGCAATAATGCGTACAAACAAATGTAATCTTACAATGCTACATTATCAGCATCTGATTTAGAAATCTTGAAGTTAATCGATCTGTTTAGATAAAAAAAAAAATTTTCATCACAAACAAAATTTTCACTTCCAACAAAAGACAACAGAACCCAGTGATGGATGCACTGGACACAATCCCCATCAGTGAACTGATGCTCGTTCTGTTTATGATGAAATGTTCTGACACTGTGTTCAGATGATTTGACACTATAGTGTGATGTCATCAAGTTTAGACACACTTTTCGCTGTGGGGCACAGATGACAACCCTCGCGTCCGGTGTAGACACAGACAGTGACTGCTCTATTTACAAACATAACGAGATGGAAATATAAACTAGAACAAATATGAACAGGTCCTCCGTCCATGACACTGACTCACTGCGGAGCTGCAGTTTTAATCTGAACAGCTCTTAAAGCTGAGTGGATGGTTAGATGCATGATGAAAGTGAAAGTGACGTGACATTCAGCCAAGTATGGTGACCCATACTCAGAATTTGTGCTCTGCATTTAACCCATCCGAAGTGCACACACACAGAGCAGTGAACACACACACACACTGTGAGCACACACCCGGAGCAGTGGGCAGCCATTTATGCTGCGGCGCCCGGGGAGCAGTTGGGGGTTTGATGCCTTGCTCAAGGGCACCTAAGTCGTGGTATTGAAGGTGGAGAGAGAACTGTACATGCACTCCCCCCACCCACAATTCCTGCCAGCCCGGGACTCGAACTCACAACCTTTCGATTGGGAGTCCGACTCTCTAACCATTAGGCCACGACTTCCCACGTGGGCTAGTATTAAAAAAAATAACAGTACTGTTTTTTTTATCATCTTGTTGCAGTTATAAATTTGACTGCTAAATAAATGATAAAGAACAAGCCTATATTAAAACTTGTTTTGTAAAATTTCTTCGTCATTTGAATATTGATTTAAAAATCAGTTTAAATCATAAATCAGATTTTTTTTTCTAAAATAAAAAAAAAACAGGGATTTTTTTTAGGCTATATGATATTACCCTACTTTAAAAACAGGTAAAGAAGGTTCCCTTTAAAATTACGTTAGTTGTCAATTACTAAAGCTTTTTTTTTACTTCGTGTGAATGTTGTTGATTATAATGAGAGAACTTGAGTTTAATTGTGAGGACGTTTTATTAATTCTTTAGAGTTTACTCGTGCCGGTTTAATTTTATTCGTTTCTTGTTTTAGGCAAATTAGGCCTAAATAACGGGAACGACATTATACAGTGCTTCACATTTAAACATGCAACAATTTCTTAATCAGTTTATGGACAAATGTCTTTTTCCCAATAAGTTAAAGGACAGGTAACGAATAACAAAAATGCATGTTATTTTATTAACCCTCTGGAGTCGATTAACCCGGATACGCGTTATGAGTCATTTTCTCCTGATAACCCCAAAAAAATAACTTAAATTACACTTTCAGTTTTAATCGTACAGATAAGAGCAATACATCAATCCAATCTGTAAAGGGTCTACTTTTTTTTTGGATACAGACATAATAACAATAAAACTTTGTGCATTTGTAATATAAAGATAACAAACAAGGTGTGCTGTCTGCAGCCTTTGTCTGCGCCGATCTTCATTTACAAACACGTCATTAAAATGAACTGTAACTCCGTGAATACTCAACGAAGAGACATGAGAGAGATATCTATGGAAAGCTTGACATTTCTACTTTTAAACTAAACAAGTGCCGCAGAAAACAGATATTCTGTGATAAAGTAATCCTTATATTGACATTTTGCATATTAATCCATGAAGCCAACCCCCCTAAAATAGGCTACCACTTTTAATGCTCCAATGCAAAGTAAACCACAATTTCTTTTGAATAATATAACGCATAATATAATATAAATAATACTTCACACCTTTTAAATGTGTCAAATCTAAGATATGGTTTAATACCATGTAGATTAGAGAAAATATAATCACAGGTTCAGGCACAGGCTTGACATCCTGCTTGAATTCGTTCTAAGAGATGCACATAACTTCATAAGTACCAAACTTTCGTCTGTGGATATTAAATATTAAATATTTTAACTACAGTGTTTTTCTTTCATTTTCCCTGACTGAAGCCATCAAATCTAACACATCAGTGAGGCAAAACTGACGTCTATTAGTGAAAATGTGCTTTGATGCGCTTGTTTGATAACTTGTGGTTAAAGCGCCACTCAATGGTCAAAGGCTGCAAATGCACTTTATACCGCTGCCGCGGCGGTACGTGTGGCGGTAAAAAGGGCCTTTTGGATGTCTACTTAGTGTAGAAACATACTGAGGTAAAAATTAAATATGTTTAGTTTATTTCTAACATGCTGCATTTAAGTAACATACAATGACAAGGGAGCTATTTTGCTGAATATTTCTACGAGTGCAAATATTACCTAGATTTAGGTTAACAAACAAGAAAATTTTAGACAAATTATTGACTGTTTTGTTCTGTTTCACCAATGAGAATAGTTCCAAAGGAAGATGACAGCAGAAGTATTTCTCATTACTGTGTTTTGAACCAACCAATCAGTGAATTCCCATCTTCTACTGGTGGTTTAATGTATTTTAAAAATTATTTTTTCCTCCGCATATCTTTTTTTTATTTTTTTTGTAGGCCTATTAAAAATGTATTGCAGTTGTAATTTGGCACTGCAAATTTAATTTGATTGGTAACAGCCCTATAGTGCATTTTTATTTCTTTTTTTTTGTTAACTAATAATTTGACTTTAAATATGATGCATATATTTTAATAAGATTTAAAAATATTGGCCTTTATTAAAGTAAATAAAATCCTGGAGTAAATGTATTTAAAAAAACTAAAAAAAGTTCAAGCCTCGGCTCAAGGTTCGGGCTTTTCAAGCCAATGTCAAGTTGTTGTATTCATGTTTAATTGATTACGTAGATGTGTTTTAAATTTATTGAAGCAGTATATATACTCATAAGGTGTCATATGCATACTTTCAATAAATTAGTCTTTTCATAGTTTGTGAAGACTAATTAGGCTGGGTAGTTCAGAAAGTTTTCAATATTGTTTGTGATCTTAAGATGTAATAGTTATTTGTATTCTTTCTGTTTACACTGTTGTATGCTCCTTTGTTATAGGCCATGAGGAAGAACTCTATCATGCACACAGTGAATAGAGCTCAGCGCTGCTAACTGGGAGAATAGCTGGAAAACTGGAGGAGGAGAACATTTGAACATACAGACAACTATATTATTTTTCTGCAAGAACCACAACAAGCAAAGACGATGAGCACTCTGAGCAAACAACAGTCAGACGCTTAATTATGCACTGCACTTTACTGAGTTCTACAACATGTGATGCTGAGTTAGATTTTGATTTTTTTTTTTCCTTCAGGTTAATAAAATTATATGTTTTAAGAATGTAATAGCTAAGAATTTAAGAATTTTGAGTGTTTTTTTTTTTAAAGAATGTTAGGGAATTATGTTCTAACAATGTTATCACTAAACATTTTTAGAATGTTTTTAAAGAATGTTAAACTATCTTTTGAGAGAATGTTCTGGGAACAAAAACAAAACTACCTGCTAAAACATTGTAAGAATGTTACAGCATACTGTTTTAACAGTGTTGTCACTAAACAATTTTGGAATTATTTTAGAGAATGTTATATCTTATAGGAAAATGTTCTGGGAACCAAAATAAAACTACCCGCTAAAAACTTTGTAAGAATGTTAGGGATTGATGTTCTAACAATGTTATCACTAAACATTTTCAGAATGTTTTTAGAGAATGTTATCCCAACCTTATGCAAGAACATTCTGGGAACTTAAATAAAACTACCCGCTAAAAACATTAATAGAACACTGCCTGATAATGTTATAAAAACATTTTTAGAACAAAAAAATTCTAGCTGGGAAATCTTAAGCTATTTTCACATATTTAGTATCAAATTAAAGCTTAACATTTGCAGTTTACGAATATGTGCATGATTTTACTGTGTCTTGTACAGACAGTGAAAGAGGAGATTTAAAGTGGAGCCTGTATGAGGGCCTTGGCAGAGCGGCAGCTGTTTAGTTCAGATGCTTGTATGGATTTATTTATTGTTCATTAAAACAATATTCAATCAGAATGTGTATCACATCGTTGGAAAGCTCGTGTTGTGCAGTTTCACTCTAGCCCAACCTCAGTGTTGTGCGTTGTTCGCAGGCCGAGAGATCAGAGGTCAAGTAGGCCTTGTCGAGGTCATTCAGAGCTTTGTTGTAGACCTATTCTCACCAAAATCGTTGTAAATGAGCCAAATCTTAAGCTATTTTCACATATTTAGTATCAAATTAAAGCTTAATATTTGCAGTTTACAAATATGTGCATGATTTTACTGTGTCTTGTACAGACAGTGAAACAGCAGATTTATCGGAATGAACCAGACAAATCGCTCCACCAACTAAGAACGGCCATGCACCACCACCCACAGAATCGAGAAAGAGCTATCAATCTGTCAATCCTTTCCGTGTCCGGGCCGGGTGAGGTTTCCCGTGTTGAGTCAAATTAAGCCGTCAATTCCTTTAAGTTTCAGCTTTGCAAGCATACTCCCCCCGGAACCCAAAGACTCGTGGTTTCCCGCACGCTGCCCGGCGGGTCATGGGAATAACGCCGCCGGATCGCGGGTCGGCATCGTTTACGCACAGCACTTGTTGCCACCCATGGGCCGACAGCCCCCCGGGAACTACGACCGTATTGAACTAATCTCTTGTACTAACTATATGTTCATGTTTAGACATTTAAAAATCTTTGCAATTAATTAAAGGGTTAAGCCATCCATCATCATCACAGCCTCCGAAAGCGCTGGTTTGCCTTCATGACATTCGCTGTTTTTGGCAAAAGCTTTCGCCTCTTGCACGTCTTGCGCCGGTCCAAAAATTTTCTAGCAATATAAATGCCCCTGGCCATCCCTCACAATCACATCACCCTCAATCATCTGTAGCACATTTTATTCTGGGAACACGAAGGAACTATACACAACAGAGCACAGCTTAAAAATGAATAATAAATGGAAATGTCAACAAGAACAAAAATTAAGCAATGACAGCGTGGTTGCGCTGCTTTTCTCTCCGCAGAGCCGGGCTGTCTGTATCCAGGAGGCCAGAGCATCTCCCCGTGGTTTTTTATTTATTCCATGCATATATTCATCTCACCATCATCTGCTTCATTAGCCCAAAAAGGTCAAATTGGACATAGCGTCCCTCTGTTCAGCTCCTTAGAAACTCCAGAACCTGCTTGGTCTGATCTTTTTCAGTCAGAGAGCTCCAATGTCCAACTGCTGCACTTGTGTAGCCATGTTGTCCAACAGATTGACCATTAGGCTGTAGAAAATAGATTTTTCAAACATGATACTAATTATGTGCAACATATGAAAACGAACAAATATATATTTACATTACACAGGTAGTGCAATAACAACATAAAGTAAATAAATACATTTTAATTTTACCCTGGGATCAACCAAAAATATATGGGCTTAAATAACATAGATTACAGAGTAGAATTGCCTCTGCCCCACCAGTCCTGGCTCAACAATTCTAATTATGTGCTACTTTTAAGAAAAGGAACAAAATATATGCTATTACAAGATACGGTTGACAAAAATAGATTTTTTCAAACATGATACGAATTATGTGCTACATATGAAAAGGAACAAAATATACATTTACATACACAGGTAGACAGAATGGAGAAAAAAACCTTGGGAGAAACCAGGCTCAGTTGGGGGGCCAGTTCTCCTCTGACCAGACGAAACCAGTAGTTCAATTCCAGGCTGCAGCAAAGTCAGATTGTGCAGAAGAATCATCTGTTTCCTGTGGTCTTGTCCTGGTGCTCCTCTGAGACAAGGTCTTTACAGGGGATCTGTATCTGGGGCTCTAGTTGTCCTGGTCTCCGCTGTCTTTCAGGGATGTAGAGGTCCTTTCTAGGTGCTGATCCAGCATCTGGTCTGGATACGTACTGGATCCGGGTGACTGCAGTGACCCTCTAATCTGGATACAGACTGGATCTGGTGGCTACGGTGACCTCGGAATAAGAGAGAAACAGACTAATATTAGCGTAGATGCCATTCTTCTAATGATGTAGCAAGTACATAGGGTGTTATGGGAAGTGTTTCCGGTTCCGCTTTACCTAATTACTGCAGCCTAAAAATCCTTTAACGGATTTGGATAATAAAAGCATATTAGTATGTTATGTGTATGCCAGGTTAAAGAGATGGGTCTTTAATCTAGATTTAAACTGCAAGAGTATGTCTGCCTCCCGAACAATGTTAGGTAGGTTATTCCAGAGTTTGGGCGCCAAATAGGAAAAGGATCTGCCGCCTGCAGTTGATTTTGATATTCTAGGTATTATCAAATTGAGTTTTGAGAACGTAGTGGACGTAGAGGATTATAATGTAAAAGGAGCTCATTCAAATACTGAGGTGCTAAACCATTCAGGGCTTTATAAGTAATAAGCAATATTTTAAAATCTATGCAATGCTTGATAGGGAGCCAGTGCAGTGTTGACAGGACCGGGCTAATATGGTCAAACTTCCTGGTTCTAGTAAGAACTCTTGCTGCTGCATTTTGGACTAGCTGTAGTTTGTTTACTAAGCGTGCAGAACAACCACCCAATAAAGCATTACAATAATCTAACCTTGAGGTCATAAATGCATGGATTAACATTTCTGCATTTGACATTGAGAGCATAGGCCGTAATTTAGATATATTTTTGATATGGAAAAATGCAGTTTTACAAATGCTAGAAACGTGGCTTTCTAAGGAAAGATTGCGATCAAGTAGCACACCTAGGTTCCTAACTGATGACGAAGAATTGACAGAGCAACCATCAAGTCTTAGACAGTGTTCTAGGTTATTACAAGCAGAGTTTTTAGGTCCTATAATTAACACCTCTGTTTTTTCAGAATTTAGCAGTAAGAAATTACTCGTCATCCAGTTTTTTATATCGACTGTGCATTCCATTAGTTTTTCAAATTGGTGTGTTTCACCGGGCTGCGAAGAAATATAGATCTGAGTATCATCAGCATAACAGTGAAAGCTAACACCATGTTTCCTGATGATATCTCCCAAGGGTAACATATAAAGCGTGAAGAGTAGCGGCCCTAGTACTGAGCCTTGAGGTACTCCATACTGCACTTGTGATCGATAGGATACATCTTCATTCACTGCTACGAACTGATGACGGTCATATAAGTACGATTTAAACCATGCTAATGCACTTCCACTGATGCCAACAAAGTATTCAAGTCTATGCAAAAGAATGTTGTGGTCAATTGTGTCAAACGCAGCACTAAGATCCAATAAAACTAATAGAGAGAGATACATCCACGATCAGATGATAAGAGCAGATCATTTGTAACTCTAAGGAGAGCAGTCTCAGTACTATGATACGGTCTAAATCCTGACTGGAAATCCTCACATATACCATTTTTCTCTAAGAAGGAATATAATTGTGTGGATACCACCTTTTCTAGTATCTTGGACAGAAAAGGGAGATTCGAGATTGGTCTATAATTAACTAGTTCTTTGGGGTCAAGTTGTGGTTTTTTGATGAGAGGCTTAATAACAGCCAGTTTGAAGGTTTTGGGGACATATCCTAATGACAATGAGGAATTAATAATAGTCAGAAGAGGATCTATGACTTCTGGAAGCACCTCTTTCAGGAGCTTAGATGGTATAGGGTCTAACATACATGTTGTTGGTTTAGATGATTTAACAAGTTTATACAATTCTTCCTCTCCTATGGTAGAGAATGAGTGGAACTGTTCCTCAGGGGGTCTATAGTGCACTGTCTGATGTGATACTGTAGCTGACGACTGAATGGTTGCAATTTTATCTCTAATAGTATCGATTTTAGAAGTAAAGTAGTTCATAAACTCATTACTGCTGTGGTGTTGGGAAATGTCAACACTTGTTGAGGCTTTATTTTTCGTTAATTTAGCCACTGTATTGAATAAATACCTGGGGTTATGTTTACATTCAGCCAAGTATACTCAGAATTTGTTCTCTGCATTTAACCCATCCGAAGTGCACACACACAGAGCAGTGAACACACACACACACTGTGAACACACACCCGGAGCAGTGGGCAGCCATTTATGCTGCGGCGCCCGGGGAGCAGTTGGGGGTTCAGTGCCTTGCTCAAGGGCACCTAAGTCGTGGTATTGAAGGTGGAAAGAGAACTGTACATGCACTCCCCCCACCCACAATTCCTGCTGGCCCGGGACTCGAACTCACATTCCTTCGATTGTGAGTCCGATTCTCTAACCACTAGGCCACGACTTCCCCTTAATAATAAATTGCACAAATTACAGAATAGAATTGCCTCTTCAGTGTAGTCAGTGTAGTCTGTCAAACTGTCTAGTTGCAATTCTGGTGTTAATTATTTGTTTGATTTTTTTTTTAATCTCCAGTACTTTGCAGACGACGAAGAGGAGGAGGACTGATTTTTTTTAATATATATATATATATATATATATAAATAAATATTTCATACTCACCTTTAATATGATTTTTTACTTTATTGCCATACAAAACACCAGTGAAAGGCCTGAATCTGGGCTATATGTTACTGCACACTATCAGCTTTTGATCAGCATCACAGAGTATTAAATTTTTCAGGCCTGTCCGCCTGGGGTCAGAGGTCAGATCTAAGTTTTTGGTATGAATTTCTGCCCGGCAATTTCAAATATATGGTTAATGATACACACATTGAAGCTTAGCTCTAAATAAACAATTAAACTAAATAAATAAACAAGCTTGCAGTCATGTTTGTGTTTGTGTGTATGCATCACAGTGTATTAGTTTGGCAGGCATGTATGCTGGGGTCAGAGGTCAGACCTCTGGTCAGACCTCTTAAAGGTTTTATTATGTATTTTCTGCCCAGCATTTTCAAATATAGGTATATGGTTAATGGTACACACATTTAAAGCTTAGCTCTAAATAAACAATTAAATTAAATAAATAAACAAGCTTGCAGTCTTACAGAAATTCATCTGCTGCAGGGATACTCATACACCTCTCTCTCTCTCTCTCTCTCTCTCTCAAACACACACACACACACACACACACAGAGAGAGACACACACACAGAAAGAATCCATTGAAATGCTAATGAGTTGGAGAGGGTGAGGCCACGCTGGGCCTGGGTCGCTCGAAAAAGCCCCTGGAGCTCAGCCAGCGAAGCGCTTTTGTCAGCACCCCGATGGCGGGCAAAAACTGCATCCTCTATCGGGCCGACCTCCAGGGTTGCGGGCGAAATCGAAGCTCTCCCCGGGATAGGCGCACCGTCCTGGGCAAGGCCGCCGGAGAGGGGGGGTCGGATGTTCGACCGGGGCCCGCTCGGGAACGCCGAGGCCTAGGGACTTGAAACTACCACGGTAGACCCTGAAGCCCCCTTTCAGACGCCGCCTCCCCCGAGCCGACAGCCCCCCGGGGGAGTTTTCTGTTTCTGCACCAGCTATTCCCACACAAGGTCACAACATTGTTGCAAAATTCAAGCACAACCACTGTCTGCTCACACATTCCCGCTCATTTTCCCTCTGTCTTGTGGGAACCAATCTTTCTTTTCTCATACTTTATCCCAGCTTCGAATTGGGCGCGGGACACAATAAATACTAATAAAAAATAAGCTTTGCCAGTGTGGTGAAAATTGTAGGTTCTGTGTACCTTCACTCTGTCCGGGCCTGCTGTTATTGTGTGTGTGTTCTTTTTTATATGGTTTATGAGTGTTTATAATGGGTATTACAACATAAACATGGTTTACACGTCCCTGGTAGCCTATGTGCCAAAGAAAGGGAAGAATGTGGTACTCATGAGTACACTGCACAGGGATGGAAGAATCTGTGGCCAGGAGCTTTAGAAACCATAGATTATCATGGATTATAATGCCACAAAAGGAGGGGTGGATAACATGGACAAGATGGTGACTGCCTACAGCTGACCCTACGCTGGCCACTTGTTATATTCTTTGACATATTGGACATCTCAGCGTACAATGCCTTTGTCATCTGGATGGGACTGAACCCAGAGTGGAACAGAGGGAAGCTCCAGAGGAGACGCCTCTTTTTCGAGGAACTGGGAAAAGCACTGGTACGACCTCAAATCCAGAGAAGACAACATGTTCCAAGAACCCCAGCGTCTGCAGCCATCATGAGGAGGATTCAGGAGGAAAATGGTGGTGCCCCATCCACCCGACCTAGAGTACTACCATTTGCAGAGCCTGAAGTAAGTGTTATGCTGTTGCAGTATAGTATCTCCTTGCGAGGGAGAGAGAGAGGTGTTAGTAAAATTCCTGATCTTTTCATTATTCTAGGTTGCGGCCAGCAGCAACAAAAAGAAGAGCTGCGAAGTGTGTGGTCCCGAGACGGACAGAGAAACACAATATACATGGCATCAAGTGCAAGAAGTGCATATGTAACACACACACAGTAAAACTCTGCCACTCATGTGTTGTACAGACTGGTATGTAAAGGCAATGTGTTCAATGGGGCTGATGTGTCATCTGGACTGACATAGCTACTGTGTGTGTTCAGCTTGTGTTGTGTAAACTGACCTGAATGGGTTAAATTTCTAATGAAGTTCAAATAAATAAAAGTCAATTGTTATGAAAAACCTTGCTTCGTTTTTTAAATTTGTTGAATTTTTCCACTCATATCTTGATTATAATTGATTTTCTTTTTTTTATGTCGTTTTAGTAAAAAATGAAACAAAAAAACGAGTAGCACTTTAATTCTTAAATGTGATCTAACAAAGGTAAAGAGAGAATATTAACCATATGTGCTGTTTATATTGCTTGTAATTGGGATGAAGTAAACATCTGTTGAGTATTTTAACATAAGATTGTTTGATTGTGTTGAATTAAAAAAAAAAACAAATGCAGCGGGTCCACCAGACCCACGAACACTGGCCGAATAACAAAAAAATGAACACTGCACAAGGGTTAATAACTCTGTTTGCCTCATGGGAAGAAAATGACTTAAACCATTGTTTAAAAAAAATATCAGACTCAATCAATATTATTAATAAATCATTCTATGTACAGACAAGCAGATGAGCCCAGAATACGAACGTAATACTTTTAATAAGGGGAGAGTTGGCCACAAAGTAACAGTTTTTTACTTTCTCAGTTTGTGTACATCCTCATGGGGTTCAGAAAATATTTTTTTTCCATGCACATTAATTTTACACTTGTCTAGTACAAATTTGTCACTTTGTTTTTATAATTACGGTGCATTCTTTTTTATTTACGCTAAAAAATGGAAGTGAAATGTGGCAAGATGCCTCATAGGTGGGGTATAGTGTAACAGTTAAGGGGCACATTGTAACATGGCCATATGACAGCTTAAAGCAGGGGTGCCCAACCCTTCTCCGGGCGATCGACTGTCATTCAAAGTTTGGCTCCAACCCTAATCAAACACACCTATATTTATATATTACAAAAATATATTTAAATATTTGATTTTGGCCACTTTTTTATATTTTCCACATATGTATATATATAAATACATTAAGATATCAGACTATGTGAATATATTAATTTTAATATATGTCTATGTATGAATTTTTAATATTTGTTAACATATTACATTTAATACAAAGTAAAAAAAATTTCATGTTTTTCTTACTAGTCAGATGGTTCATAGTGCCTGGAGAAGTTCTTCAACAAGAGGTCCACTCCAACTCTGCTGCATGGTCTTCAGCATGGAAGAATATAGGAAAATAAACAATTTGTCACAGAGCCAACAATACATAGTGTACAACGTCAGATTTATTAGAAATAAACTATAGCAGAGGTGAAATGCAGACAAGAGAAATAATAATGTACAGAACATCCTACAAAAAGTCTTAAGAAAAGAGAATTTACGTTTTTAGGTTTTAAAGATGCTTTGATGATATAGGTGAAATATATTGTGGGAAAAAAGCATTTTAAGTTATTTAATAAGGTTTCTCAGATCACCTGTGATTAACAGTTAGGCTGCCAACTTAGAAAATGAAAATAAGGGACATTCGTGGTTTTTCACAGAAAAATAAGGGCCTATAATATATATATATATATATAAAAACGGGTATATATCTTTTAGATTTGTAATGTTTTTATTGGATTCTCTTATGCTCATCAAGGCTGTATTTAGTTGATCAAAAATACAGAAAAACAGTAATATTGTGAAGAATTTCTAATATTGGTTTCCTATCTTATTATAGTTTAAAAATCATTTTTATTAATTTATTCAGTGGCGCAGCACTGTATTTTCAGTATCATTACTCCAGTCTTCAGTGTCACATGATCCTTTAGAAATCATTCTAATATGCTGAGTTATTATCAGTGTTGATAATATTATCAACTGTTGTGCTGCTTAATATTTTTTGGAACCTGTGTTCCATAAATAAAATAAAAAGTTAAAAACAACAGAATTTATTCAAAATATTAATTTTGACAATATTCTAACAATATAATTTTTTATCCATTTAACACCTAAATGCTTGCTGAATAAAAGTATTCTAAAAGTTTCTTAAAAAAAAAGAAAAAGAAATGTACTGACCCCAAACAGTAGTGTATATTTAACACACACACACACACACACACACACACACACAAATATTTTGAATAAATACTGTTTATACTTTTTATTTGTCAAAGAATCCTTAAATAATATCACAAGTCCAAAAAAGCAGCACGACTGTTTCCAACATTGATAATAAATCAGCATAATTTAATGATTTATGAAGGATCATTATGATGCTGAAAATTTAGCATGGCTTTACAGGCATAGATTATATTTTAAAGTATATTCAAATATAAAACTGTTATGTTAAATTGCAATAATAGACTATTTTACAAAATTTAAATTTTTTCTTTATTTTATCAAATGTTTTATTATCTGTGTGTTGTTGTTTTCTCAGTGTTCTGGAAGCTTGTGACACTAAAAACAAATTCCTTGTATGTGCAAACATACTTGACAATAAAGCTCTTTTTGACTCTGATCTGCGTGTGTGTAATAGGCCTACTACAGTACAAATGGAAATGGTTGTTTTTTCAATTAAAGATAACTTAAAGAGTTAATGGACTGCTTTGGGTGCTTGACACTTCATTTGGCATTTTGTGTTTTAAGGATGACATTCAAGGTTAAGAGTACGCTGTAATTTATTTAAATATAAATTGTTTCATCTAGGTATTTAACAACATTACCTACATTAAAGAAAGACGACTTTCCTTATTGATTGAGTCTTCCCTCAGGTAAAATGCACGTTTTCCTGCATGGCTGGATGTTGGAATCACGTTGTTTGCATTCTCCCAAACTGATTCGCTGAAGTCGAACCGCGGACGTTAAACCTAACTCCGTTAGTGGGCTAGCACTTTTTTCCCAGGGATTTCAGAACAGCGTAACATATATTTTAGTGACCGCCTCCGTTAGCGCGAGTCCAGCTCGCGGGGAAGCGGGAGCGAGCAGAGGATTCCCCTCAGCCTCGTTCGAACGGCTAAGCTTACAAATCAAACACTTGTCAAAAAAAGAAAAAATGATTCTCAGCTTAGAGTTTGATATTCGTATGGTCATATGGCATATGCCTTAAATACGGGACAAACTGCGGCCTTAGAGCTTTCGTAATGCTTCGTTGATGCCTTAAATACAGGACGATTCCATACTATATAGATTGGTTGTGATGATAATGGACTTATTCCCATCACACTGAACCATTTCTGTAAAGTAAATATTCAACAGAAGCGTGTCAATTACATGTAAGAAAGTGTCAGTAAAAGTTGTATGTATTATTTGTGTGATTTTAGGGACTAAACTTACCTGAAAGCAGTAAAAACAACCGTTAGAGAGGAGGAAGTTTGCTACCTGTCAGCCGAGCTGCCGCCCCGTTTCCATGGTAACTTCCTCCACACAGTTTAAATGCTCCTCGAATGCGCGTGCCCATCAAACACATTACACAGCGTTTACACAGTACATAACATTATAAACTTGTCCTGACACTCGATAATGTTTAAGTTGATAGTAGGCCTAAACTGAATTAGAACATAGGATCTATATAATATAATACAATAATAGCTTTAAAAATGGTAAACATAGTGTAGTAACTAAACGCATTGCTGCACTACAAAAACACATTGATTCAAAGTTATTTGAGGCATGAATATGATTTCACAAATAGCCTATGTAAACACACACGCAGACTATGTATTTTTAAACTATATTTTCAAAATATATTTCAATCTATTTAACAGTGCTTCACACATATGTGAATATATTACCGTATGGGTAATGAACACTTAATTTCATGAACCTTGCAAACTTAGTTGAATCCAGCTGTGAGATCTTGTGAAGTGTGCATTTATATCCAGCATGATCGCGTGTTCTCTGTGTGACGGTTGGTCTGTGTGAATTAACTGCTTTAAACTTTAAACTCATGATTTCAAATTATGCTGTGCTTTATGCATTTGCCCACTGTCATATTCATGTAATTTTCTCTGTGTGCTGTATGTAAAATGAGGGTTACCCTGGCTTTATTTATAGGGAAGACGAGGGAGTGCAGGAAAAAGAAAAGAAAGTGTATAAAGTTTTAGGAAGGCTAACAGCACAAGGAAAGACCTACCAAGTAGATGAAGATGAGCTGAGGAGAAAACATGTCCACAAACATGTACCGAGCATTAATAAGGGTTTGTATTGCATGCATTTCCGTATAAAAACACAAAAGTTGTTATAAGCATATTCAAAAGACTATCAAATAATTTAGCAATATATAAAGTAGAATTGGTTGCAATAATGGTTACATTACAATGGATAGAAGATGTTAAACCAGATAGAGTGATTATTCAGTATGTTCAGTGCCACTGTCAGAGCTGAATAGTTGGGTTTCATATAAATCCATTAGAGAAGACATTTGAAATAATATATGTATGACATTAAAATCTCTAAATTATATGAGGATAGATGTCAAATTTTGTTGGGTACCAGCTCACACAGGAATCAATGGAAATGAAATAGCAGTTAAGTTAGCAAAAAATGAAAAAAATGGGGGGGGGGGGGGGGGGGGGATATTGAAATCCCATTAGGTAGAGGAGAAATTAAATAATTTATTAAATCAAATATTTGAAAAGAGTAGCAGAAGAAATGGAACAAAGGAATACAGGAAGTGTTTATCATAAAATGAATGAATCAGTTAAAGAAGTAAATAATTTAGGAAGATGTAGGAAAGATGAGGTGATTTGAAATATATTACAATTTGCACACACCGGGCTAAATGCGTTATTATACAAAACAGGTAAACATATTACAGGTAAATGTAGTTTTTGTGGGGTAATAGAAACCGTTGAACATGTAATATTAAAATGTGGGAAATATAATATAGAGGGAATAAAAATGATAAAGAACTTAAAAGGTAATCATAAAGAAAAAAAGAAGATAAATTGGATATTAGGGAAAGGATTAAAGGAAGGCATTAATCAGAGAATAGCAGTGAAATATATAGCAGAGACAGGATTAAATAAACAAATTTGATTGTTAAATGAATAAATAAATAAAGCAAAGGAATAGGGGACACGCTGGGTTTTTTAAACACGCAGCAGCCAGAAATACAGAACCCGAAATAAAATTCATATTAAAATAAATAAATAGATTCCGAATAATTCTGATTTCTAACGGGAATCCCCCCGGGACTGTGTCTTCTTTACCGTGGGGAATGCTGAATGAGATTTCTACCGAAGGGGACTCTAAAATGTCAGAACCAACAGCCTCGTGCATACAGTGTGGTTGTGCTTCGGGTGATCCTTGAAAGAGTCCCAGCGCTAGGTCCTTTCTGGTGCCGTCCCCTCCACTCTCTTCCTCTTGTGCGCTTTCTGTACCGTCCTGTATAAACATTTACATTGACATTTAATCATTTAACAGACGCTTTTATCCAAAGCGACTTACAAATGAGAACAATAGAAGCAGTCAGGTCAACAAGAGAACAACAACAGTACACAAGTGCCATGACAAGTTAGTGGAGTACAGGCCGCATAGCCATTTTTTAGGCATTATTTTTAGTTATTTATTTTTTAATATGAAAGACAAGAAAACAAGGAAAAGTGCTAGTATTAGTTGGTTAAGTGCTGGCGAATTAGATGAGTCTTTAGATGTTTCTTGAAAATGAGTAAAGACTCAGCTGTACGAATTGAGATTGGGAGGTCATTCCACCAGCTGGGCGCAGTCCAGGAAAAGGTCCGTGAGAGTGATTTTGAGCCTCTTTGAGACGGCACCACAAGCACTTGCAGAGCGCAAACTTCTGGAGGGCACATAAGATTTAACCAGTGAGTTTAGGTACGTTCACAATATTTCACAATAACTTTGATATTGTGAAATATATTTCACTGAAAACTGAATGCAAAATAAATCACACAATATTTTCACTTTACAGTTCAGCAACAGTGAGGTTGGAAACAAAGTGGACAACACTATTCATTAAACACTTATTTAATGTATTCAGATGAAAATTTACAATATTAACAAATTATTCATAAGCAGTGTTTTCAGATACCCCAGTTACACTGTTTTAATCAGAACACTAGCAATACAGCGTAGTAAGACAAGTAAAATAACACTTTAACAGTTTAACACTTTACCATGGTAAGGCAAGGCAAGTTTATTTATATAGCACATTTCCTACACAATGGTAATTCAAAATGCTTTACATAAAAGAAAGTAAAATAATAATGAAGAAAAATAATAACATGAACAAAACAAGGGATTTTAAAACTTTTACAATTATAAAAAATTGTACTTATTTAAAACTAATTTAAAAAAGTTAGAAAATGATTTTACATAAAATAAAAATGAAATAAAAAACAGTGAAAATATAGTGCAATCAGTTCGGACATAGCACAGTGCTCATTCAATAAATGCACAGCTAAACAGATAAGTTTTAAGTCTAGATTTAACCCAGACTTCCAGGGTCTCTGCCGCCACCCTCTACCCGCCCCGGGGAACCACCACGTCGGCCTGAGGGGGTCACCTGCGTGGCCCCCTCTGCCCGACACGGCGTCGCTCCTCCCCGGCCGCCTCTCCCCCGACCTGCGGAGCAGGACCACCCACCCGTGCACCGTGCGGACCCGGGCCTCCCACACTTAAGCCCGAGTTACTGACCCGGCCGTCCGCACCCTCTCGGAGAACCGAGCCACTGGTCACCCCGCCGGGGTTTTGCCACTGGTCACCCCTCATCGACATGGGAAGTCGTGGCCTGGTGGTTAGAGAATCGGACTCCCAATCGAAGGGTTGTGGGTTCGAGTCCCGGGCCGGCAGGAATTGTGGGTGGGGGGAGTGCATGTACAGTTCTCTCACCACCCTCAATACCGCGACTGAGGTGCCCTTGAGCAAGGCACCGAACCCCCAACTGCTCCCCGGGCGCCGCAGCATAAAAAAATGGCTGCCCACTGCTCCGGGTGTGTGTTCACAGTGTGTGTGTGTGTTCACTGCTCTGTGTGTGTGCACTTCGGATGGGTTAAATGCAGAGCACAAATTCTGAGTATGGGTCACCATACTTGGCCGAATGTCACTTCACTTCACTTTCACTTCACTTCACATTGGTTTTGGCCGCCTCGCCCTGGGACCTCCAGGGTCTGGAGGGCGAGTCCGGCGCCACGCTCTCACCGCGTTCGACGCTCCACACCGCGGGCCGCCACCTCCGGGAGAGGGCCCCCCTTGTACCTCCCCCGCCACTGGTCACCCCCCCCCATCGACTTAGGTTTTGGCGGCCGCCCGCCCCGGCCACTGGTACCCCCGGGACGCCGGCGGGGGTGTCGAACCGAGGTCGCACCGGTTGGGCCTCCTCCTCGGCCGACAAAAGCTTGGATCGAGGGATGACTTTCAATGGAGAGCAGCGAGTGAGCTGCTCTGCCACGCACGAAACCCTGACCCAGAATCAGGTCGTCTTACGAGTCATTTAGCACCGGGTTCTCCACAAACTCCACCGGTAACGTCTCCAGAGAGGGACGGCACTCGTTCGGCCGCACCCCGGTCCAGTCACGAACGGCTCTCCACACCGGCCGGCCCCGGGGGGGTCGACCGGCTATCCCAGGCCAATCAAAGCCAGTTATCCCTCTGGTAACTTTTTTTTGACACCTCCTGCTTAACACTTGTAAAGCCAAAAGGATCGTGAGGCCCGCTTTCACGATCCGGTCTCATACTGAAAATCAAGATCAAGTGAGTTTTTGCTTTTCTCTTCCATGGGAGGTTTTCTCTCCCTGAGCTCACTTCAGGACACCTGTGTTACCATCTGACAGGTGTACCACCTCAGTCAAAGTCACCACCTGCCACAGTCCCCGGGGCGGGTAATACCCGAGGGTCCACGCCCATGTGTTTAGGATACAGATATTCCAATTTCAGAGCCTCGAAAGAGACCTCAATTTTTTTTGTCATTTTTTATCACCACCTCTTCAAGTTGAAAATGGGTAATTTGCGTGCCTGCTGCCTTCCTTGGATGTGGTAGTCATTTCTCAGGCTCCCTCTGCAGAATCGAACCCTGATTCCCTGTTACCCCCATGGTCACCATGGTAGGCGCCTAAAGTACCATCGAAAGGTTATCTAGAGTCACCAAAGCCGGATGGGTTTTGGATCTGATAAATGCACACGTTCCCGCCCGTGAGGGAGGGTCGGCGCTCGTTTGCATGTATTAGCTCTGGAATTGCCACAGTTATCCAAGTACCGGGTGGAGCGGATCAAAGGGGCCATAACTGATTTAATGAGCCATTCGCAGTTTCACTGTACCGGCCGTGTGTACTTAGACCTGCATGGCTTAATCTTTGAGACAAGCATATGTTACTGGCAGGATCAACCAGGTAGCCCTCGGGAGGGGGTGTGGGATGGACAACCGCAGCGCGCTTGTTTCCTACACGCGGGTCTCACTCCACGGTGGGTGTCGCGCCCCGGGGGGCGGAACCCACGCGGCGCGGCCGCTCATAGGGCGACGTGCGGCAACCTCCCCCGCTCGGGGGTCACGGGGGGTGGCTGGCCGCTGATCGAGGCCGTAACCGGGAAAAGTGTGCTTCGCGGGGACGGGAGGAGGGCGGGCGAGGGCCGGACGGAGCCGACCGCCCGCCTCGCGCCTCCTCTCCGACCGCCGGTGGCGGACCCTTACGATAGACCGGCCTTCTGAGTCTCCCAAGAAAGAGGGGGGCAGAGCCCCGTCTCATGCGCGCATGTGCCAGACACGGTGTGTCGCCCTCGTCTAAACCGTACCTTCCATTCACCGTGCCCCCTAGGCGCACCCACCCATAGCGGCCGGTGGCCGGACGGGGTCCTAGCTTGGGCGCGCAACATGCTCCACTCGATCCGTTCTCTTGCGACACGCGCCAGAACCTAAGTCCACAAAATGACACGTTCGCCGAAATCGCGACGGCACATAAAAATGCCATCCCCTATCGGGCCGACATCCGGAGTCGCGGGCGGATCCAAACGGTGGCCGGGTCCGAGGCGCCTTTCCCGGCCTGCCCCGGAGCCTCGGGGAGGGTGGATGTCTGGCTAAAGCCCGCGTTTCCGACTTAGTCGTCAGAGCTCACGGGCCTCCACTGGTCACCCTGCGAACGGGTCTCCCCCGGAGGGGCGGTTGCCTTTCGACTGCCCCCGGCCACGGCGAGGGTGCGTGAGCCAGGCAGCGGCCCACAAAGCCCCCGTACGTATCAGTTTGCGTTCCCGGTCGGGGGGGCCCTCAGACGACTCGCGTCACCCCGGCCACGGGGAGGGTACGTTGGGCCTGGGTCACTCGAAAAAGCCCCTGGAGCTCAGCCTTCAAATTTACAGAGAACCAGAGTAGGGGGAGCCGTCTCACTCTCATGCCTGAGACGGTGAGGCCACGTTGGGCCTGGGTCGCTCGAGAACGCCCCTGGAGCTCAGCCTTCAAATTTACAGAGAACCAGACTAGGGGGAGCCGTCTCACTCTCATGCCCAAGAGGGTACGTGGGCCGGGGAACCCTCCAGACAGCCCCCTGGATCCACAATGGTTTTCGCCAGAACCTAAGTCCACAAAATGAGGCGTTCGTCAAAATCGCGACGGCGCGTAAAAACTCCATCCCCTATCGGGCCTACCTCCGAAGTCGCGGGCGAATCCCGACGGTGGACGGGGACGAGGCACCTTTCCCGGCCTGCCCCGGAGCCTCGGTGAGGGTGGATGTCTGGCCAAGGCCCGCGTTTTCGACTTAGTCATTTTTCCAACCCCGAATTCCTCCAGGGCCTCCGACCTGCCGAGGAAGGCCGACGAGGGCGAGGGTCGGTCGGATAGGTCTCTCGCAAAAGAGGCCCCGGAGCCTACGACCTGCCACTGGTCACCAAGCGACAGGGGGTGCTGTCTCACTCTCGTGCCTGAGAGGGTGAGGCCACGTTGGGCCTGGGTCAATCAAAAAAGCCCCTGGAGCTCAGCCTTCAAATTTACAGAGAACCAGACTAGGTGGAGCCATCATGCCCAAGAGGGGGAGGCCACGTTGGGCCTGGGTTGCTCGAAAAAGCCCCTGGAGCTCAGCCTCCACGGTTAATGAGATCCGGACTAGGGGGCGCCATCTCACTCTCATGCCCAGGAGAGGGAGGCCACGTTGGGCCTGGGTCGCTCGAAAAAGCCCCTGGAGCTCAGCCTTCAAATATACAGAGAACCATACTAGGGGGCGCCATCTCACTCTCATGCCCGAGAGGGTGAGGCCACGCTGGGCCTGGGTCGCTCGTAAAAGCCCCTGGAGCTCAGCCTCCACGGTTACGGAGAACCAGAGTAGGGGGCGCCATCTCACTCTCATGCCCAGGAGAGGGAGGCCACGTTGGGCCTGTGTCGCTCGAAAAAGCCCCTGGAGCTCAGCCTCCACGGTTACGGAGAACCAGAGTAGGGGGTGCCATCTCACTCTCATGCCCAGGAGAGGGAGGCCACGTTGGGCCTGGGTCGCTCAAAAAAGCCCCTGGAGCTCAGCCTTCAAATTTACAGAGACCCATACTAGGGGGGCGCCATCTCACTCTCATGCCCAGGAGAGGGAGGCCACGCTGGGCCTGTGTCGCTCGAAAAAGCCCCTGGAGCTCAGCCTCCACGGTTACGGAGAACCAGAGTAGGGGGCGCCATCTCACTCTCATCCCCAGGAGAGGGAGGCCACGTTGGGCCTGGGTCGCTCGAAAAAGCCCCTGGAGCTCAGCCTTCAAATTTACAGAGACCCATACTAGGGGGCGCAATCTCACTCTCATGCCCAGGAGAGGGAGGCCACGCTGGGCCTGGGTCGCTCGAAAAAGCCCCTGGAGCTCAGCCTCCACGGTTACGGAGAACCATACTAGGGGGCGCCATTTCACTCTCATGCCCAAGAGGGTGAGGCCACGTTGGGCCTGGGTTGCTCGAAAAAGCCCCTGGAGCTCAGCCTCCACGGTTAATGAGATCCGGACTAGGGGGCGCCATCTCACTCTCATGCCCAGGAGAGGGAGGCCACGTTGGGCCTGGGTCGCTCGAAAAAGCCCCTGGAGCTCAGCCTTCAAATATACAGAGAACCATACTAGGGGGCGCCATCTCACTCTCATGCCCGAGAGGGTGAGGCCACGCTGGGCCTGGGTCGCTCGTAAAAGCCCCTGGAGCTCAGCCTCCACGGTTACGGAGAACCAGAGTAGGGGGCGCCATCTCACTCTCATGCCCAGGAGAGGGAGGCCACGTTGGGCCTGTGTCGCTCGAAAAAGCCCCTGGAGCTCAGCCTCCACGGTTACGGAGAACCAGAGTAGGGGGTGCCATCTCACTCTCATGCCCAGGAGAGGGAGGCCACGTTGGGCCTGGGTCGCTCGAAAAAGCCCCTGGAGCTCAGCCTTCAAATTTACAGAGACCCATACTAGGGGGGCGCCATCTCACTCTCATGCCCAGGAGAGGGAGGCCACGCTGGGCCTGTGTCGCTCGAAAAAGCCCCTGGAGCTCAGCCTCCACGGTTACGGAGAACCAGAGTAGGGGGCGCCATCTCACTCTCATCCCCAGGAGAGGGAGGCCACGTTGGGCCTGGGTCGCTCGAAAAAGCCCCTGGAGCTCAGCCTTCAAATTTACAGAGACCCATACTAGGGGGCGCAATCTCACTCTCATGCCCAGGAGAGGGAGGCCACGCTGGGCCTGGGTCGCTCGAAAAAGCCCCTGGAGCTCAGCCTCCACGGTTACGGAGAACCAGAGTAGGGGGCGCCATCTCACTCTCATGCCCAGGAGAGGGAGGACACGTTGGGCCTGGGTCGCTCGAAAAAGCCCCTGGAGCTCAGCCTTCAAATTTACAGAGACCCATACTAGGGGGCGCCATCTCACTCTCATGCCCAGGAGAAGGAGGCCACGCGGGAACTGGGTCGCTCGAAAAAGCCCCTGGAGCTCAGCCTCCACGGTTACGGAGAACCAGAGTAGGGGGCGCCATCTCACTCTCATGCCCGAGAGGGTGAGGCCACGTTGGGCCTGGGTCGCTCGAAAAAGCCCCTGGAGCTCAGCCTTCAAATTTACAGAGAACCATACTAGGGGGCGCCATTTCACTCTCATGCCTGAGAGAGTGAGGCCACGTTGGGCCTGGGTTGCTCGAAAAAGCCCCTGGAGCTCAGCCTCCACGGTTACGGAGAACCAGAGTAGGGGGCGCCATCTCACTCTCATGCCCAGGAGAAGGAGGCCACGCTGGGCCTGGGTCGCTCGAAAAAGCCCCTGGAGCTCAGCCTCCACGGTTACGGAGAACCAGAGTAGGGGGCGCCATCTCACTCTCATGCCCGAGAGGGTGAGGCCACGTTGGGCCTGGGTCGCTCGAAAAAGCCCCTGGAGCTCAGCCTTCAAATTTACAGAGAACCATACTAGGGGGCGCCGTTTCACTCTCATGCCTGAGAGAGTGAGGCCACGTTGGGCCTGGGTTGCTCGAAAAAGCCCCTGGAGCTCAGCCTCCACGGTTACGGAGAACCAGAGTAGGGGGCGCCATCTCACTCTCATGCCCAGGAGAGGGAGGCCACGCTGGGCCTGGGTCGCTCGAAAAAGCCCCTGGAGCTCAGCCTCCACAGTTAATGAGAACCGGAGTAGGGGGCGCCATCTCACCCTCATGCCCGAGAGGGTGAGGCCACGCTGGGCCCGGGTCGCTCGAAAAAGCCCCTGGAGCTCAGCCTCCACGGTTAATGAGAACCGGACTAGGGGGCGCCATCTCACTCTCATGCCCAGAAGAGGGAGGCCACGCTGGGCCTGGGTCGCTCGAAAAAGCCCCTGGAGCTCAGCCTCCACGGTTACGGAGAACCGGAGTAGGGGGCGCCAATCTCACCCTCATGCCCAAGAGAGGAAGGCCACGCTGGGCCTGGGTCGCTCGAAAAAGCCCCTGGAGCTCAGCCTTCAATTTTACAGAGAACCAGACTAGGGGGCGCCATCTCACTCTCATGCCCAGGAGAAGGAGGCCACGCTGGGCCTGGGTCGCTCGAAAAAGCCCCTGGAACTCAGCCTTCAAATTTACAGAGACCCATACTAGGGGGCGCCATCTCACTCTCATGCCCAAAAGAGGAAGGCCACCCTGGGCCTGGGTCGCACGAAAAAGCCCCTGGAGCTCAGCCTTCAAATTTATAGAGACCCATACTAGGGGGCGCCATCTCACTCTCATGCCCAGGGGAAGGAGGCCACGCTGGGCCTGGGTCGCTCGAAAAAGCCCCTGGAGCTCAGCCTCCACGGTTACGGAGAACCGGAGTAGGGGGCGCCAATCTCACTCTCATGCCCAGGAGAGGGAGGCCACGCTGGGCCTGGGTCGCTCGACAAAGCCCCTGGAGCTCAGCCAGCGAAGCGCTTTTGTCAGCACCCAGATGGCAGGCAAGAACGGCTTCCTCTATCGGGCCGACCTCCAGGGTCGCGGGCGAAATCGGAGCTCTCCCCGGGATAGGCGCACCATCCTGGGCAAGGCCGCCGGAGAGGGGGGTCGGATGTTCGACCGGGGCCCGCTCGGGAACGCCGGGGCCTAGGGACTTGAAACTCGGGTCGTTGATAGGGCCTGTCGGCCCCTCCCGGACGTCACCTCCCCCGAGCCGACAGCCCCCCGGGGGCCAAGGATAGCGCCCCCCAAAGTTCGAAACTTTGAACGGCCGTATCTCGCCGAGGCCGAGCCCCAGGGACTTCAAACTCGGGTCGATGATAGACCCCGTGGCCCCCTATCAGACGCCGCCAGCCCAGAGCCGACAGCCCCCCGGGGGCCGGGGATAGCGCCCCCCAAATGTCGAAACTTTGACCGGCCATATCTTGCCAAGGCCGAGCCCCAGGGATTTCAAACTCGGGATCAAAGTAGACCCGGATTCCCCCTATCTGACGCCGCCTCCCCCGAGGCGATGGACCCCCAGGGGATGGGGATATATATATATATAAACACACACACACACAAAATAAATAAATAATTTATAGTCCCAAAGGCAGGGCAGTAAAGTGGCAATATGTCATACTCCAGACAACTCAGCTATAATATAATATAATATAATATAATATAATATAATATAATATAATATAATATAATATAATATAATATAATATAATATAATATAATATAATATAATATAATAGTTGTCTGGAATGCATCACGTTAACACTTCAATAAATGAGGTTGTACTACACTTAGAGCCATTCTATAAATTGACATTTCAGCACTTCAGGGACATTCTTAAATGCTTAAGGTGGCTTAATGCATTGAAACATGTTTTTAAAAGATCAAACTCAGTTGAAGACATTACAGCATAATATTCCCTTACGAAAGGAAAATATATTTACCAATATATTTCTTAAAATATATTGTGATATATTGTAATATATTATTTTCAATTTTTATTTTCTAATATATATTTGAATACATTGAATAATGTATTGATGATACATATATTATATTATATATTGCAAAATATAAAATGATTGCCGCTTTCAGTATATTGTAATATATATGAAAAAATAAATATATATAAGAATATATGCCTAATATATTACATGATATTCTCCAATATACTGCAATATATTTTTGTTCCATAAGGGTTTATAGACAAGCATATGAGTTGTTGAACGCAACACAATTAACCCTTGTATGGTGTTCGGGTCTGTTGGACCCGTTTTCATTTTTTATCAAAAGAAAAATTATACGATTCATTATTTTTTCAAGGCTAATAAAAGTGTGGAAAAGGCTAATAAAAGTGTGCTAATAAAAGGTCCTGTGTACCTTTACTCTGTCCTCCTCCTCCTGTCAGTGTGTGTGTGTGTGTGTGTGTGTGTGTGTGTGTGTGTGAGTTTTCTGTTTCTGCACCAGCTATTCCCACACAAGGTCACAACATTGTTGCAAAATTCAAGCACAACCACTGTCTGCTCACACATTCCCGCTCATTTTCCCTCTGTCTTGTGGGAACCAATCTTTCTTTTCTCATACTTTATCCCAGCTTCGAATTGGGCGCGGGACACAATAAATACTAATAAAAAATAAGCTTTGCCAGTGTGGTGAAAATTGTAGGTTCTGTGTACCTTCACTCTGTCCGGGCCTGCTGTTATTGTGTGTGTGTTCTTTTTTATATGGTTTATGAGTGTTTATAATGGGTATTACAACATAAACATGGTTTACACGTCCCTGGTAGCCTATGTGCCAAAGAAAGGGAAGAATGTGGTACTCATGAGTACACTGCACAGGGATGGAAGAATCTGTGGCCAGGAGCTTTAGAAACCATAGATTATCATGGATTATAATGCCACAAAAGGAGGGGTGGATAACATGGACAAGATGGTGACTGCCTACAGCTGACCCTACGCTGGCCACTTGTTATATTCTTTGACATATTGGACATCTCAGCGTACAATGCCTTTGTCATCTGGATGGGACTGAACCCAGAGTGGAACAGAGGGAAGCTCCAGAGGAGACGCCTCTTTCTCGAGGAACTGGGAAAAGCACTGGTACGACCTCAAATCCAGAGAAGACAACATGTTCCAAGAACCCCAGCGTCTGCAGCCATCATGAGGAGGATTCAGGAGGAAAATGGTGGTGCCCCATCCACCCGACCTAGAGTACTACCATTTGCAGAGCCTGAAGTAAGTGTTATGCTGTTGCAGTATAGTATCTCCTTGCGAGGGAGAGAGAGAGGTGTTAGTAAAATTCCTGATCTTTTCATTATTCTAGGTTGCGGCCAGCAGCAACAAAAAGAAGAGCTGCGAAGTGTGTGGTCCCGAGACGGACAGAGAAACACAATATACATGGCATCAAGTGCAAGAAGTGCATATGTAACACACACACACACAGTAAAACTCTGCCACTCATGTGTTGTACAGACTGGTATGTAAAGGCAATGTGTTCAATGGGGCTGATGTGTCATCTGGACTGACATAGCTACTGTGTGTGTTCAGCTTGTGTTGTGTAAACTGACCTGAATGGGTTAAATTTCTAATGAAGTTCAAATAAATAAAAGTCAATTGTTATGAAAAACCTTGCTTCGTTTTTTAAATTTGTTGAATTTTTCCACTCATATCTTGATTATAATTGATTTTCTTTTTTTTATGTCGTTTTAGTAAAAAATGAAACAAAAAAACGAGTAGCACTTTAATTCTTAAATGTGATCTAACAAAGGTAAAGAGAGAATATTAACCATATGTGCTGTTTATATTGCTTGTAATTGGGATGAAGTAAACATCTGTTGAGTATTTTAACATAAGATTGTTTGATTGTGTTGAATTAAAAAAAAAAACAAATGCAGCGGGTCCACCAGACCCACGAACACTGGCCGAATAACAAAAAAATGAACACTGCACAAGGGTTAATAACTCTGTTTGCCTCATGGGAAGAAAATGACTTAAACCATTGTTTAAAAAAAATATCAGACTCAATCAATATTATTAATAAATCATTCTATGTACAGACAAGCAGATGAGCCCAGAATACGAACGTAATACTTTTAATAAGGGGAGAGTTGGCCACAAAGTAACAGTTTTTTACTTTCTCAGTTTGTGTACATCCTCATGGGGTTCAGAAAATATTTTTTTTCCATGCACATTAATTTTACACTTGTCTAGTACAAATTTGTCACTTTGTTTTTATAATTACGGTGCATTCTTTTTTATTTACGCTAAAAAATGGAAGTGAAATGTGGCAAGATGCCTCATAGGTGGGGTATAGTGTAACAGTTAAGGGGCACATTGTAACATGGCCATATGACAGCTTAAAGCAGGGGTGCCCAACCCTTCTCCGGGCGATCGACTGTCATTCAAAGTTTGGCTCCAACCCTAATCAAACACACCTATATTTATATATTACAAAAATATATTTAAATATTTGATTTTGGCCACTTTTTTATATTTTCCACATATGTATATATATAAATACATTAAGATATCAGACTATGTGAATATATTAATTTTAATATATGTCTATGTATGAATTTTTAATATTTGTTAACATATTACATTTAATACAAAGTAAAAAAAATTTCATGTTTTTCTTACTAGTCAGATGGTTCATAGTGCCTGGAGAAGTTCTTCAACAAGAGGTCCACTCCAACTCTGCTGCATGGTCTTCAGCATGGAAGAATATAGGAAAATAAACAATTTGTCACAGAGCCAACAATACATAGTGTACAACGTCAGATTTATTAGACATAAACTATAGCAGAGGTGAAATGCAGACAAGAGAAATAATAATGTACAGAACATCCTACAAAAAGTCTTAAGAAAAGAGAATTTACGTTTTTAGGTTTTAAAGATGCTTTGATGATATAGGTGAAATATATTGTGGGAAAAAAGCATTTTAAGTTATTTAATAAGGTTTCTCAGATCACCTGTGATTAACAGTTAGGCTGCCAACTTAGAAAATGAAAATAAGGGACATTCGTGGTTTTTCACAGAAAAATAAGGGCCTATAATATATATATATATATATATAAACGGGTATATATCTTTTAGATTTGTAATGTTTTTATTGGATTCTCTTATGCTCATCAAGGCTGTATTTAGTTGATCAAAAATACAGAAAAACAGTAATATTGTGAAGAATTTCTAATATTGGTTTCCTATCTTATTATAGTTTAAAAATCATTTTTATTAATTTATTCAGTGGCGCAGCACTGTATTTTCAGTATCATTACTCCAGTCTTCAGTGTCACATGATCCTTTAGAAATCATTCTAATATGCTGAGTTATTATCAGTGTTGATAATATTATCAACTGTTGTGCTGCTTAATATTTTTTGGAACCTGTGTTCCATAAATAAAATAAAAAGTTAAAAACAACAGAATTTATTCAAAATATTAATTTTGACAATATTCTAACAATATAATTTTTTATCCATTTAACACCTAAATGCTTGCTGAATAAAAGTATTCTAAAAGTTTCTTAAAAAAAAAGAAAAAGAAATGTACTGACCCCAAACAGTAGTGTATATTTAACACACACACACACACACACACACACACACACAAATATTTTGAATAAATACTGTTTATACTTTTTATTTGTCAAAGAATCCTTAAATAATATCACAAGTCCAAAAAAGCAGCACGACTGTTTCCAACATTGATAATAAATCAGCATAATTTAATGATTTATGAAGGATCATTATGATGCTGAAAATTTAGCATGGCTTTACAGGCATAGATTATATTTTAAAGTATATTCAAATATAAAACTGTTATGTTAAATTGCAATAATAGACTATTTTACAAAATTTAAATTTTTTCTTTATTTTATCAAATGTTTTATTATCTGTGTGTTGTTGTTTTCTCAGTGTTCTGGAAGCTTGTGACACTAAAAACAAATTCCTTGTATGTGCAAACATACTTGACAATAAAGCTCTTTTTGACTCTGATCTGCGTGTGTGTAATAGGCCTACTACAGTACAAATGGAAATGGTTGTTTTTTCAATTAAAGATAACTTAAAGAGTTAATGGACTGCTTTGGGTGCTTGACACTTCATTTGGCATTTTGTGTTTTAAGGATGACATTCAAGGTTAAGAGTACGCTGTAATTTATTTAAATATAAATTGTTTCATCTAGGTATTTAACAACATTACCTACATTAAAGAAAGACGACTTTCCTTATTGATTGAGTCTTCCCTCAGGTAAAATGCACGTTTTCCTGCATGGCTGGATGTTGGAATCACGTTGTTTGCATTCTCCCAAACTGATTCGCTGAAGTCGAACCGCGGACGTTAAACCTAACTCCGTTAGTGGGCTAGCACTTTTTTCCCAGGGATTTCAGAACAGCGTAACATATATTTTAGTGACCGCCTCCGTTAGCGCGAGTCCAGCTCGCGGGGAAGCGGGAGCGAGCAGAGGATTCCCCTCAGCCTCGTTCGAACGGCTAAGCTTACAAATCAAACACTTGTCAAAAAAAGAAAAAATGATTCTCAGCTTAGAGTTTGATATTCGTATGGTCATATGGCATATGCCTTAAATACGGGACAAACTGCGGCCTTAGAGCTTTCGTAATGCTTCGTTGATGCCTTAAATACAGGACGATTCCATACTATATAGATTGGTTGTGATGATAATGGACTTATTCCCATCACACTGAACCATTTCTGTAAAGTAAATATTCAACAGAAGCGTGTCAATTACATGTAAGAAAGTGTCAGTAAAAGTTGTATGTATTATTTGTGTGATTTTAGGGACTAAACTTACCTGAAAGCAGTAAAAACAACCGTTAGAGAGGAGGAAGTTTGCTACCTGTCAGCCGAGCTGCCGCCCCGTTTCCATGGTAACTTCCTCCACACAGTTTAAATGCTCCTCGAATGCGCGTGCCCATCAAACACATTACACAGCGTTTACACAGTACATAACATTATAAACTTGTCCTGACACTCGATAATGTTTAAGTTGATAGTAGGCCTAAACTGAATTAGAACATAGGATCTATATAATATAATACAATAATAGCTTTAAAAATGGTAAACATAGTGTAGTAACTAAACGCATTGCTGCACTACAAAAACACATTGATTCAAAGTTATTTGAGGCATGAATATGATTTCACAAATAGCCTATGTAAACACACACGCAGACTATGTATTTTTAAACTATATTTTCAAAATATATTTCAATCTATTTAACAGTGCTTCACACATATGTGAATATATTACCGTATGGGTAATGAACACTTAATTTCATGAACCTTGCAAACTTAGTTGAATCCAGCTGTGAGATCTTGTGAAGTGTGCATTTATATCCAGCATGATCGCGTGTTCTCTGTGTGACGGTTGGTCTGTGTGAATTAACTGCTTTAAACTTTAAACTCATGATTTCAAATTATGCTGTGCTTTATGCATTTGCCCACTGTCATATTCATGTAATTTTCTCTGTGTGCTGTATGTAAAATGAGGGTTACCCTGGCTTTATTTATAGGGAAGACGAGGGAGTGCAGGAAAAAGAAAAGAAAGTGTATAAAGTTTTAGGAAGGCTAACAGCACAAGGAAAGACCTACCAAGTAGATGAAGATGAGCTGAGGAGAAAACATGTCCACAAACATGTACCGAGCATTAATAAGGGTTTGTATTGCATGCATTTCCGTATAAAAACACAAAAGTTGTTATAAGCATATTCAAAAGACTATCAAATAATTTAGCAATATATAAAGTAGAATTGGTTGCAATAATGGTTACATTACAATGGATAGAAGATGTTAAACCAGATAGAGTGATTATTCAGTATGTTCAGTGCCACTGTCAGAGCTGAATAGTTGGGTTTCATATAAATCCATTAGAGAAGACATTTGAAATAATATATGTATGACATTAAAATCTCTAAATTATATGAGGATAGATGTCAAATTTTGTTGGGTACCAGCTCACACAGGAATCAATGGAAATGAAATAGCAGTTAAGTTAGCAAAAAATGAAAAAAATGGGGGGGGGGGGGGGGGGGGGGGGGAGGATATTGAAATCCCATTAGGTAGAGGAGAAATTAAATAATTTATTAAATCAAATATTTGAAAAGAGTAGCAGAAGAAATGGAACAAAGGAATACAGGAAGTGTTTATCATAAAATGAATGAATCAGTTAAAGAAGTAAATAATTTAGGAAGATGTAGGAAAGATGAGGTGATTTGAAATATATTACAATTTGCACACACCGGGCTAAATGCGTTATTATACAAAACAGGTAAACATATTACAGGTAAATGTAGTTTTTGTGGGGTAATAGAAACCGTTGAACATGTAATATTAAAATGTGGGAAATATAATATAGAGGGAATAAAAATGATAAAGAACTTAAAAGGTAATCATAAAGAAAAAAAGAAGATAAATTGGATATTAGGGAAAGGATTAAAGGAAGGCATTAATCAGAGAATAGCAGTGAAATATATAGCAGAGACAGGATTAAATAAACAAATTTGATTGTTAAATGAATAAATAAATAAAGCAAAGGAATAGGGGACACGCTGGGTTTTTTAAACACGCAGCAGCCAGAAATACAGAACCCGAAATAAAATTCATATTAAAATAAATAAATAGATTCCGAATAATTCTGATTTCTAACGGGAATCCCCCCGGGACTGTGTCTTCTTTACCGTGGGGAATGCTGAATGAGATTTCTACCGAAGGGGACTCTAAAATGTCAGAACCAACAGCCTCGTGCATACAGTGTGGTTGTGCTTCGGGTGATCCTTGAAAGAGTCCCAGCGCTAGGTCCTTTCTGGTGCCGTCCCCTCCACTCTCTTCCTCTTGTGCGCTTTCTGTACCGTCCTGTATAAACATTTACATTGACATTTAATCATTTAACAGACGCTTTTATCCAAAGCGACTTACAAATGAGAACAATAGAAGCAGTCAGGTCAACAAGAGAACAACAACAGTACACAAGTGCCATGACAAGTTAGTGGAGTACAGGCCGCATAGCCATTTTTTAGGCATTATTTTTAGTTATTTATTTTTTAATATGAAAGACAAGAAAACAAGGAAAAGTGCTAGTATTAGTTGGTTAAGTGCTGGCGAATTAGATGAGTCTTTAGATGTTTCTTGAAAATGAGTAAAGACTCAGCTGTACGAATTGAGATTGGGAGGTCATTCCACCAGCTGGGCGCAGTCCAGGAAAAGGTCCGTGAGAGTGATTTTGAGCCTCTTTGAGACGGCACCACAAGCACTTGCAGAGCGCAAACTTCTGGAGGGCACATAAGATTTAACCAGTGAGTTTAGGTACGTTCACAATATTTCACAATAACTTTGATATTGTGAAATATATTTCACTGAAAACTGAATGCAAAATAAATCACACAATATTTTCACTTTACAGTTCAGCAACAGTGAGGTTGGAAACAAAGTGGACAACACTATTCATTAAACACTTATTTAATGTATTCAGATGAAAATTTACAATATTAACAAATTATTCATAAGCAGTGTTTTCAGATACCCCAGTTACACTGTTTTAATCAGAACACTAGCAATACAGCGTAGTAAGACAAGTAAAATCAGTAATTCAGTAAATTGTTTTATTAAACTGAGTACAATCAGAACCTATCACAAAATGTCAATGAATCTCTAGCAGAAGTGACTGTGCAGTGTAGCAGATGAACAATTTCTTACCAATGTTTCAAGAATAAGCTGGATCCTTAATGACTCTACAAAGAGAAAGAAGAAATGGTTTACTGAAAAGTTTTTAAAAAGCAGAATTTCATTTTGTGCCATTTCTTTAAACCAGTGGTTCTCAAACCTTTTATACCAAGTACCACTTCAGAAAATATGTGTTATTAAATAGTAAGTTCCACCACAATGACCAACATTAAATTTCAGCAGCGTAGTAGGCCTAACTATTCAGCTACAGCTCTACAGTTAAAAAATGAGGCAGTTTTATTCTAATAAGAATATTAATTGTTGTCAGCCACTTTACCATGGGAAATACATTTTGAACATTAACACTACACTGTGCTTACGTACAGGTAAATGAAAACAAAAATATAATTTTAAATGTAATTATGTAACAAAAGTTACAAAACTGTACTGTACATTAACTGTAACATACTTAAATGTGCAAAAAAAAACTTACTCAACGATTCAATTAAAATGTAACATTAATTAGTTTAATTTAGTGATTCACCTGCGTTACAACTAGAGGGGGCCTGACACTTTGAGAACCATGCTTTAAACAATCCTATTTTTTTTTTTATTCATTTTCATTAATTCATTAAAATTGTACCGACATTTGCACTTAACGTTATATGTTTCAGAAACACTTTGAAACTATTATAAGAATAAAAACATATATAACACACCTAATGCATGGGATTCATATCAGGAAAAAGTGGAAAAATCTCTAAAAGACAGATATTAACACATAACTTACCAGCAACACATTAGGTGAGCATCTAACTTGATCATCTGTGATAAAGCAATGCAAAATACACACACGGGTATTTATTTATCTTCTGCAGGTTACACGTCCTTTAAGCTACCCATTTGTAAACTCTGGTTATACTTTACTATTTTTAAAAGATAATAATGACAGCGATTTTCTTACCTCATTTTGCCAGTATGTTTGCAGGACCTCGCAGAACACATCTGACCCTTCTTGTGTGCACAGTTTTTGTTCTCCATTCACGACACAAATTCGCTCAAAATAAAAAAAAATTTACAGGCAAATATTAAATAATGCGGGACCGACCAGGCAGTCAGTTATAACGAGCAGCAGCTCTCAGTCAGCCGCCTCACTCACGGTCATATTTTTAAATGTAGAAAGGCGCGAACCGATTAATTGTCCAGTTTCCTGAATGACAGCCAGAATAACCAATCATGATCGAAGTAATAAAATAAAACTACCAATGGGAGTTGTTTCAGTGTGATAAAGCAGCGAAATGTATATAGTTTTATTGTTGTTAATGATGATAATATTTAACATATACATATAGATTTTATAATAGGTATCATGACTTAAATATTGTAAAATGCTATTAAAATAATAATAATCTTAAATAATTTAATATAAATAAAGAGCTTGTTAACCTTTTTCAACCATTTAGCATTAAACATTTTTAACGTTGTTTCATTAAAACAACTGACCTTATTGCAATCATATTTCAATGTTGAAAGTTGGTCATGTGCTGCAAGTTTTTCAACCGTTCATCTTTAAACGTTGAATCAACGTTGTTTCAACGTTGAAACCACAACTGACCTTATTTCAACCATATTTCAACGTTGAAGGTCGGTCATGTGCCGGCTGGGGTGTTAACCTAACTGAGACTTGTTATAGCTCTTATATACTGTATCATTGCTCTTTTGTTGTTTTTGATTGCTTCCACTGTCCTCGTTTGTAAGTCGCTTTGGATAAAAGCGTCTGCTAAATGACTAAATGTAAATATAATCACATTTCGCTTGAATCAAGTTAAAGGTGTAATCTGCCGATTGTCCTGCAGGTTATGATGCACTTGGGCTTAACGATTACTCCAGAGCACCCGTAGATCTACGATGATTTTCAAGTGCTAATTAAGTTACGATGCTTTTGGGAAACAGACCGTGATATTAAGATCAGTAGTATGATCGTTTTTACGAACTTCTTAGGCTTACGAAGCTTTTGGGAAACTCAGCCCAGTTTTTTTTCAACATTCATTCAAATATTATGTTTATTTCGTGCTGCAAATATTGAAGAGGAAAATATAATTGATTCATGTGCAGTTAGTGAACGAATTATCTTACTAAATTAAGCATAAAAACCGTAAAAAAAGACGTTTATTGTTTGTACGTAGAAGATTTTGCATATATGTCCGGAACTGACTCGCAACGACAGAATCCCTGTGATCATAAGGCTTCAGTAGACATCAACACAAAAGTAGGCTACTATATAGTACCGACTTATTTTAATAGACATAATACTTGAAAATGAAAATGTGTCAAAACTGTTTCAAAAATGTTCAAATAGGCATATATAAACGTATTAATTAATTATCAATATATAGGCTATTAATTTGAACATGTAGAGTAGCCTACAAGAAACTGCTCTTGTAATAAGCAGCTTTATGACATGAAAAAAAAACCTGAACTCTAAAATAATAATCATCTGCTGATCATACAATTATCTAGTTTTCAGAAATGAGGTCTAATGTATAGTGATCGTTTTTTCTTTAGAGACGTGTTGTATCAACTATTACCAGTAAGTTCATATGTGCTCAGATTAAAATGAGCCTATATTACTATTGTATTATTTTATTTAAGCTGTAACTGTGAATATATTGGACACTAAATGTTAGTCACTGATTAGACTTACATGATTTAAAATTTATTTTTAGGTGATATTGCTTGAAAAGTGATTTATAATGAGCGCTAAAAAAACTGTTATGCAGTTTATTTTATTATCAAAGCCTAGACCCTATGTGATGACATAACCTGAGGCTAAAAGCTGTGATATACATTTTGTCCACTAGAGAGAGCCAAATTATATGGATTAGGCCTATTTGAAAGTGAAAGTCCTGACATTTACCAAGTAACCCATACTCGGAACTGGTGCTCTGCATTTAACCCATCCAAGTGCACGCACACACAGCAGTGAGAAGTGAACACACACCCGGAGCAGTGGGCAGCTACAGATCCAGCGCCGGGGAGCAACTGGGGGCTCAGTGCCAGGGTATTGAGTTCAGTAATGGGTATTGAGGGTGGAAGAGAGCACTGTTCATTCACTCACTCCCACCTACAACTCCTGCCAGCACTGAGACTCGAACCGGATACCTTCTTGAAACTAGTGCAAGTCTCTAACCATTAGGCCACAAACTTGTGCAAACTTCCATGTCAAAATCAAATTCTCCAGTCAAAAACCCGTACATCTATCAATATCAAATTTTGGCCTCAGATGACAAACCTACAGTACAAATACACACACTACAATAGTTTAGCTTCCTTAAATATAATAAGTTATCTTTACTTAGTTGTTATACTTACTAGGTTTTATTAAGTTACAGCTAATTTTAAGGCGAATTAAACAACATGCTGCAATGAGTAATTCTTTCTTAAAATATTCAAGTAGCTACAACAAAACCGATGACATTAATTCACCAGTGAGAGGCAGCAGTGCGCTAATGTGTTGCTAATGCGCAACAGGAACAAAACATCAGAAGAAGAAATAAGGACCTGAGCATGGCAGCAAGCAAAGTTTTGAAGCTGCTTCGAATTTGCTGAAACTAAGAAGTAGAAAGACTGTTTACATTTCACCTCTGGACAAAGAATGATTGATTACATCTACACAATAATAATAAGGTAAGTTAACTGCTAATTTGAACTGGCTAACATTAGCTCCTCGTCAGCACCAGTGTTAGCTAACAGGGAGCAATGATCTTTGCTATTCTGCTATTAGAACAAAAACTATAGAAATACACAACTTGTGGCACATTTGGGTAAAGGTAAAAACTTTTAAAGAATTTTTTTAAATTTTATTTCTCAAATTGAAAAATGTTTTACTAGTTTAAAATGAAAGCATGTAAATTCCGAGGAACAATTCAAGAACATGCCAGAAGTCGTCAATATGATCTTTATGTGCCACTTATAGTATTAATTGTAAACAGTAATCTTTTGCAAAATTTCCTCTATAATTTTGTAACACTGTGAGGCTTTGGCCACTTTTTAGGTAAAAGTCATTTTTCAGTTTACAAATTTATTTTCATAAATTTAATACTATCATAGTCATTACGTGATCAGACATATAAGGTTTAAACTGAATGAGCTCGTTGTTTTGCAGTAATTATTTCTTTGCTGTGTTAAAAACACTGAGTACTAACAGAAGAAATGCTGCTTTTGAATTGGTTTTATTACTGAGGCCTCAAATAGAGATGTATAGAACATTTATTTCTATTGTTAAACATGCAAATATCAAGAAATGAATGTGTCCTTGTTCTACAATTCACAACATTAGTGGAACTTGCCTTTATATGAATAATTATTTTTCATATTTAGGAAAAAAGCTTGTGTCAGCTGTCTTCTCTGAGCAGCGGTCTTGTGATCACCGGTCTCAGTATAATAAAGGTGAGATATTTCAACAGCAGTAGAGCAGTTTTTGACTCAATCATGTGCTATGCTTTATTTGCCATTTCTAATAATTTATTGCAGTTCCAGTATACCTGTAACCGTATTTCCGTATTTGTAACTGTGTTTCTTTTCACATATCTAAGAGCAGTGTGATGACTATATGATCAACTGTCTAAAATTTTGGGTAAATAGACATTCAGTTAAAGGACAGAAATGTCTGGGATTTCACTGAAAATGTCTTCATTTGTGTTCTGAAAATAACTAAAAGTCATGGGTGAGTAAATGATGACATGAATTTCAAGTTTGGGTAAACTAACCCAATGTTATGGCAGTGTAGGCAAGACAGAAAACACTGAAAACTGATCATCCACATTTCCTGCTAATATTGTTTTTATTTGGTTTTATACAGGTGTCTGATGTTGATGCAGTCTGGGCACTAGTATCTGTTGGCTTGCTGACTATCACTGACGATGAAGTACTTCTCCAAATCTTGACCCTGTGTCTTCTGCCATCATTGTTCAGGGTAGTACTGCATAGAACAGTCTCCAGGGTCTACCTCCAACATTTGCTTCCCGACCACCATGTGCTACGTTTGCATCACTTCTACATGTGGGTTACCCTGATACTGTGAAGAACACCTACTGTAGGAGCCATTTATATATTCACCTTCTCTGGATAGGTTAATATTGCTATTATTATTCTAGCCACTGGGTGGGAGTGTTGCACTATGTGTGACACGTCACTGGGAGGTAGATATATTAACAGGTGTTGCAATTAGTTAGGAAAGGGTGTGGATGGCGAGGAACACACGGTTCTTACCGTAGCCGTGAGCACTCAGCTTACCAACAGCATGACAGCACTTTAATATTCAGCACTGGGTGAAGTATCATTTTATATAAATTATCCCCTTTTTTACCTTCATAATAAACGGGAACACCACCCAAAGAGAGCTAATGTTTGGAATTTTCTGCTACGCGTTGAGAACACCATGCCATCTATGCCAAGGCTTATAGGATAGCCTCAACACCTACAATATGATGCTTGACTTGGGACAGGAAAAAAAACATTGGCAACTTGTGTGGCCAACTCATTGCCGTATTTAAAATCATTGTACCGCTACCTCCATTGTTTAACATAACCAAAAGCAGATTGTTTTTGCTTTGTTTCAAAATGTTTGTAATACAAGTTAAAACTAAATTGAAAAAAATATATCATCTTTAACTTTGAACTGTCACTACATTTGATTTAATTATGTGTGTGAAGAATAGAACATTGTTGTCATGACTTTGTAATAGATTTTTGAAGTATTTAAGTTACTAGAGTAACGGTAACTTTTTTTTAAAGTAAATTGGTCAAAACTAGATTTCTGTTCAAGTAAATACAACTTAGAGATTCCAAGTTGCAGGAAATGCTACTTGATTTAGCTAAACTTAAATGAGTTGTTTGAAATGCGTACATAGTATAATGTACTTAATTTAGTTGTTGAAAATAGTGATTTTAAGTTACAAGAACTTGCGTGTAAGTTTACAACACTTATAAATAAACCTTTGTTAGTACAAATTACTATTCTTATTTCACTTTACTTGTTTTTTTCAAGGCAATCGGTTTGCATGCTTTTTTTAAATAAGGTTTACTCATTATAATTTACAGTGCAGACAACCTCCCTGCCCAGTGAACACTAGTGAGATCAATTCAGAACACTGTAACTGTAATAAAGTACTGTTACTATAGTTACTATACTGTACTACACTGTGTGATTCTTTCAGCTCTCTCTCCAGTGCTAGGATGCATTTTTAAAGCAGTCACCTGTGTTCCTGTTCATAATTTCCTTACATTCTAACTGGTGTCATCAGTTTTGCTACTGAATGCTTGCTTATGGATAATTGTGTGTTATTTGAATTCACTCTGTGACAATAGAGTTAACTATTTGATGTGTTTGTGTTTTATGAATGAGAAACATAAAATATCTGTAAAATGAGGCCAACTTTGGAGAAATCATTTAAAAAATTGTAATGTATGTATATATGCATTCCAGTATAATATATAGCCTAGCTAGAATATTATAATTTCTAAACTACTAAATTATTAAAACATTACATGATTGAAGTGTTTACTCATGGTCCACGGTCCATTGTTAATTTCCAATTTGGCCTTTGGATTTAACTATTAATGCATTAAGCCATTTTTCAATTTATGTTTTCTGGTGGACAAAACACTTAAACTTATACAAATGTTGTCTTTTTGGTTTATACTGTCCTTATCTTGGTGCCATTATTGATATATGATGCTTACAAGAAAGCTGTGAATTGGTTGTTCCTGGTTGTTGTTTTACATGTGCACTTCTAAATAACATTGTAAGTTCATTGATTAGATATACTGCAGTGTAATTTTAATTTTACTCATCATATTTTCGTCAGCATTCTGAAGATTATGAAATATTTGGGTATTTGGAGGAGCTAAATTGTTATAACATGCAGGTTTTTCTTTCTTTTTACTCCGAACAAAAAAACAACAACATAAAAAAAACACTTACCTAGAGCACTTAAGACAAAATCACACACACAAATGGAAAAAAAAAAGATATTAAAAACGACAAGGCGCATGACGTCACGTAGATTCTCACGCGTGAAGGGGGCGACGAAAGTGTCACGCTTCTTTTCACACGTCTTTGGTCAAGGCAAGGTACGCGATCGACACGATGATTGCTTAGTTTGCAAATCAAATGCATAAACCACACCCCATATCTATGCGCTTCACCCTCCGCTCCAGCGGGCGGCGGAAATGCGTCATTAACCCCAGAATCATTAGAAGCAGCAGCAATATGGCGATCTCCAGTGAACGCGTGGAGGATCTCATAGGAACTTTCCGTGAGTCGTTAAAAGCTCGAGGTTTTGAAATTTATCCTTTTAAGGTAATATGTCCGACTCCACTAGCATAATAAAAACAAAAATTCTCAATAATGAAAGCATTCGATGTCTTCATATTGCAGTGGTGCATATATCCTGTTAGTTCTGTCCACGTGAAACTGCAGTTCTGTTCATAAGCCGTCAAAATCACCAGTGCACTGACAGATGATCAATGTGAAACAGACCTCATAAACACGTGTGCTTGTGTACAGAGCTCTGGATGTGTGCACTAGTGTTAGCGTGTGTTTTGTTGCAGGTTGGCTGGTACAATGCAGTGGTGTCTGGAGCTCATCAGTTGTCTCACTCAGCAGACTCTCTGGCTCTGGTGCTCCTGAGCACACCGTCCATGTTTGAGCGCTCCTTCCTGCCCTTCGTACAGAGCCAGCGCTGTGAGGCTGTCAGAGACCCCATCGATCAGTGCACCGCTCACACAGTCTCTTCTTCTGTCTCGCTGGTGTGCTGCAAGAGCCAACAACAATTCTCTATCTCTAATTCACATTCTCTACCTTGTGGTTTATTAACCACACCTGGCCCAACTTTAAACCTACTACTTAAAATAATGCAGAAACAGTAATTATTGTTGTAGTGTGAGAATAATTGGGCTATATTGATTTAGTTTTAACTGTATCCCTTCTAACCACAGTTTTCTACTTTGGTGTCATAACATGAATGCATTATCCAATCATTTTATTCTCTCTCTTTTTTTGTATTCAGTGTTTTCCAGATCAGTCTGTGGATGTCAGTTATGATTATGAGATGCTGCCCAGCAGAAGACCCAAGTTTCTTGCTCAGACGGCGGCCCACGTATCAGGAGCAGCATATTACTACCAGAAATCAGATATCCCCAATCCACCGTGGGGTGATCGGGTCAGTGCTGATCGACAGACTCTTGAACTAATTAACTGGGATTAATCAGACAACAAAATTATTTCACAGGCTTATGGTAACTGCTGGCAATGTCTTTTCAGTGAATTGCTTGTCTTTAACAGGATTGTCTGTGAACTGTAAATTTTGGTGTGTATACAATTCATTGAATGTGACAATTGATTAGATGCAGTTTGTGTGGATAGACTCATAACATAATATACAGCATGAGCATATTTTAAAGACTGCAGCATAAACACAGGTCCTGCATATTTAAACTGCCTAGAAATGGTCTTAAATCAGAGCAGATCTTACATTCATAATCGGTGCATACACACACAAAAATGGTTTCCAATATTTGATTTGATTTACTTGATATGCAAAATACAGATATGAAGTCTTGTTTTCTGAGAAAGTGAACAAAATGAATTAAGTTTGCTCAAAACATGAACAAATATCTAAGTGCGGTTTAAGCCTGAAAAAATTACTGTAAAGAGGAGCTTTCTGCTTAAATGTATGTGCTATAATATTGCATATCATGCAGACAACAGGTTAGGCCATCCTTAAAAATATTTTGGTTTGTCTTATTTTCGCCTGTTCAAAAAAAATTCGTTATAATCATTTTCTTATTTTCGTTTTCGAAACTTGTGTTGGTTGATTCGTGCAATAGATTTTTGAACACAGAGTGACAGTCGACACGGTCACGGTTTTAGACTAGAGAGGAGAAGGATGGGAAAAGATCTGGGCACAGTTTTAAAAATATTTTGGTTTGCAGTAAAAGTAATTGTTTTTTGATGGTAGGTCAGTCTATATTTTTTTTTTTCAAGTTTCTATGTTAAAAAAAAGTAAATTTTTGTGATGGTGATGACATCGGTATGAATTTAAACAAATTAGCATATCGTGAAGTCACTGACTGGGTCTTCAACCCGTGCCCTCGGGCGCATCATTGCAAACCTCATTTTGATGCAGGCTATATACTGTAGACCACAAACAAATTTAAATCTTTGTCAAAAACATGTTTATTGAATGAATTTCAGGTGAGAAGAAAAAAAAAATAACACCAAATATAGGTAAATCCACAGACAACAGGCAGGAGGAATGTAAAGATTCAATATTTTGGTAAAGACCAATATTTCTGATGATTTATTGGCCTGAAGTTACGTGCAAAATGACGAACAGGAGTGCAACATTCTCGAAAAACAATAAGCAGAGTGGACTGCCATAATGCAAAACATTTACTGCAGGCTTCAACATGGCTGTGTTTACCATTAAATTTCAACAACAACAGAAAAAATCGCATAGGCGATTTTCTTAGGCTATCAAAAAAATATTTTTTTGAATATTCGTCGAATTTAAAATAAAAATCCACATTCGAATGCGCATTCGAGTTTTAGGTGTGCATTAAGGAAGCTGCCTTATGACCCCGGTCCGTGTTACAGTCCATCTCGCCATGCACAGCTGTGTCTACACAGTTTTCAAAGGCGGACGAGCTCGACACGCAGGATCTGCTTTCTCATCTTTCACCTCGTGTACGCGCATCGTCCGAAGTATACTTGATCTTTATCTGTGGAGCACGAGATGCGATGACGATGTATGTGCCATTGCATTATAAGGTTATGTTAGCCTATCCTGTTAAAGCCACTTAACAAAAAAAAAAAAAAAAAAAAAAAGAGAACATCAAAACTGAAACAAGGCTGAAACACAGAACGCATATTTCACGCATTTTCTAGAGGGACACCTTTGGACTCGCGTCTTGCACAAGAGAGCCGCATGTTTAGAAAGACATTTAAAATTAATGTATTTAATTTTCTAAAAATATCTCGAGACTTTATGTTGGGTTTTTGTTCCCCATCCCACTGCATCTCTTGTTTTTAAATGAAAAAAATGTATCCTGTGTGACTGGTTTTCCGCCCTTTTTATTTATTTAACAATGCATGCATACATGATGCTGTTTTGTTTATAGTTCTTTAAGCAACTTAATTAATAATAATTGGTTCATAAACATTATTTTAAATGTAATGTTTTTTTAACAGTCATGTATTCTGCTTTGAATAAACATGCAGTAATATTTTGCTCGATGCGCTATCTTGAGACTCAGAAGAGAAGCAAAAAGCTTTTCTTCACCCTAACTGAAATTATGCATTTTTAGTTTTTCAGCTATTTTGACAGCCCTAGGCGATTCAAGCCCAAATCTGTATGAGACTGTCTGACTACCGTTTCTGTTGTAAAAAGAGAAACATTGTGCAGAAGTATTATTTGCTGTTATGCGTGTTTGTCCGAAGCTGCTGTTGCTGTGTGACGCCTGTTCAAAAAAAATTCGTTATAATCATTTTCTTATTTTCGTTTTCGAAACTTGTGTTGGTTGATTCGTGCAATAGATTTTCGAACACAGAGTGACAGTCGACACGGTCACGTTTTTAGACTAGAGAGGAGAAGGATGGGAAAAGATCTGGGGTCAGTTTTTCCAGAACTTCGTGCCAAGTTAAAGCGGTGTCGAGCTGTTTTAATGAATGTTTTAGATGTATTATGGTGCCTGAACCCGTATGACTTTGAACAGTGACCGCGAACATTTAGTTTACTGCAGCTGCAGCCATCATTACCAAGCGTGAGCCGTTGACTCTGACAGTGAGTGAGAGTCTGAGACGAAGCGAACGCACAGGACACAGTGTGACATCCTGTAAACACAGATGACGTCACGGGTTTTTTTATTAATTAAAGAAGATAGCCTTCATTTGTATGTTGGCCTAGGCAATTTATATATTTACAATACTTAAATATAATTAATAGTATTTTATTGCTTTTGTATTAGTTGTTTGAAGAGTAAAACAATAATTGGTCGGTCTTAACCAGTGTTGGGAACGTTACTTTAAAAAAGTAATTAGTTATAGTTACTCACTACTTGTTCCAAAAAGTAACTGAGTTAGTAACTGAATTACTCTGTAATAAAAGTAACTCGTTACCAGGGAAAGTAACTATTTGCGTTACTGTAAAAAAAAAAGTTGCTATATGTCAAAGTATTTTTTTATTTTTTTTTAGCAGTTTTCACAAGTCAGTTGAAATAAGTAGAACAGACAGGTGTTCGTACATAACTTTCGAGATTTATTGCACGTCAACAGATAGCAAGAGTTTTATCCTGCACTCTTTGTAAGAGAAGTGTTTTTGGCCACTAACTTTGTAGATGCGTGTGTCACACATTACATGCACTTCTTGCCTTTGACTACAATTAATTTAAAGTAGTGCTTATATCTCCACCTTGAAAATGCCAACTTTTCATCGAATTGCTCCTGACTCGCCATTTCTCCTGCTGCTGCGAATCTGTGTAGCTGTTGCGTGTGTGTGACTGTGTGTGTTTGGCGCCGCTGGCGCGTGTGTGTAAAAACACTGGCTCTGATTGGCTACCATGAAACACATGACTCTGCCTTAGCCAATCATAATCGCTTATCTCGTTATTAACCCACCTGCTCACTCGCTGTGTGAGCCAGGGGTGCGTTCGGATTGCATATTAAATCAATGCATAGTAACGCACCGCATTTAACGTTCAGTAACGTAAAAACGGAAAAGTAATTAGTTAGATTACCCCGTTACTGAAAAAATAACATTGTTACCTAACACCGTTCTTTTAAACGCCGTTATTCCAAACACTGGTCTAAACACAAATGTACAATCGGCAAGTCGGTCGGACTAAAAGCAAAAAAATAATAATTGAGTCGGTGCTAAATTGACAGGGTCGGTCGGGTTACGGCAAACAAGAATATTTTTAAGGATGGCCTTAAGTAAAACTTTGAATAAGAGAATGCAAGGAGCTAAAGATAAAATTCAACACCACCTATACTGTAATTGCATTTGACTATATATTCAAATAGAAAATAGTTATTTTTAAATTGTAATACTATTTCACAATATTACTGTTTTTACATAAGAGACATTCATGTAAAATAAAATAAATAACTTTTCAGTACTGTAACAAATCCTGTATATATTTTTCTAGGTTCATTGTTCATTAATTTCTGTGAGCTGCTGTATCTAAATACAATATCCGAACAACATAATCCGATCTGGCAACATAATAGCATGCATACATAAGTCAGAATCTAACATGCGTTAACAGGTTATCAGATGGCAAGTTTGATCTAAAAAATGTATGGAGAAGTCTAGACATTTGAGAATGTGTAGGAAACTTTAGTTTAACCCAGCATAATGTTGCACTATGTATATATGGTCTATAACTATATCATACAAACCTATTTGTGTTAAACTTGCCAAACTCCAGACATCCTGCTCGTTCTAACCTTGTCTTTTCTAATGTAAAGATGTTGTTTGGTGTCAGTAAGTATGTTGTATTCTAAATCTCTTTCTCCTTTTTCTGCACAGAAGATGTTTGGAGTTTGTATACACCCCAGGCTGGGGGGCTGGTTTGCTATACGAGCGCTGCTGGTTTTTAAGGATGTGCAAGTGGGAGAAGAACTTCAGCAGAAAGATCCTCCAGACTGTGTGAGTTCACAGGAGGACAGGATTGAACTGCTGGAGCGCTTTAACTTGCGCTGGCGAGACTGGAGCTACAGAGACATCATTCCCACAGAAGAGAGCTACTCTCCTCAACAGAGAGAGTATTTCCTTACACCTCCAGGACAGCGGGGGGCGCTGCTTAGACAGTGGGGATATCTCACTGAATCAGACACTGAGAAGCAGAGCTCCACAAACAAACATTTTCCCAAAGATGAACCCTGTTGACTCAATTTGATTTACATAAAATGTATTGAGAAACTGTGAACATATTTCACATTCTACTTGGGTCTCGCTGTAACTGATGTCACTACAGAGAACATGGTGTCACTACTGTAAATACATATTTCATTTTAATTTATTAAAAGAGGTAATTAGAGGCAAGTACTTTATCAATGAAAAGTACACCCTTCAGCTTTCAAGGACCCTTGAAATCTCTCTTTTCATCATTTTAATTACAACCCGAATTCCGGAAAAGTTGGGACGTTTTTTAAATTTTAATAAAATGAAAACTAAAGGAATTTCAAATCACATGAGCCAATATTTTATTCACAATAGAACATAGATAACGTAGCAAATGTTTAAACTGAGAAATTGTACACTTTTATCCACTTAATTAGCTCATTTAAAATTTAATGCCTGCTACAGGTCTCAAAAAAGTTGGCACGGGGGCAACAAATGGCTAAAAAAGCAAGCAGTTTTGAAAAGATTCAGCTGGGAGAACATCTAGTGATTAATTAAGTTAATTGATATCAGGTCTGTAACATGATTAGCTATAAAAGCTTTGTCTTAGAGAAGCAGAGTCTCTCAGAAGTAAAGATGGGCAGAGGCTCTCCAATCTGTGAAAGACGGCGTAAAAAAATTGTGGAAAACTTTAAAAACAATGTTCCTCAACGTCAAATTGCAAAGGCTTTGCAAATCTCATCATCTACAGTGCATAACATCATCAAAAGATTCAGAGAAACTGGAGAAATCTCTGTGCGTAAGGGACAAGGCCGGAGACCTTTATTGGATGCCCGTGGTCTTCGGGCTCTCAGACGACACTGCATCACTCATCGGCATGATTGTGTCAATGACATTACTAAATGGGCCCAGGAATACTTTCAGAAACCACTGTCGGTAAACACAATCCGCCGTGCCATCAGCAGATGCCAACTAAAGCTCTATCATGCAAAAAGGAAGCCATATGTGAACATGGTCCAGAAGCGCCGTCGTGTCCTGTGGGCCAAGGCTCATTTAAAATGGACTATTTCAAAGTGGAATAGTGTTTTATGGTCAGACGAGTCCAAATTTGACATTCTTGTTGGAAATCACGGACGCCGTGTCCTCCGGGCTAAAGAGGAGGGAGACCTTCCAGCATGTTATCAGCGTTCAGTTCAAAAGCCAGCATCTCTGATGGTATGGGGGTGCATAAGTGCATACGGTATGGGCAGCTTGCATGTTTTGGAAGGCTCTGTGAATGCTGAAAGGTATATAAAGGTTTTAGAGCAACATATGCTTCCCTCCAAACAACGTCTATTTCAGGGAAGGCCTTGTTTATTTCAGCAGGACAATGCAAAACCACATACTGCAGCTATAACAACAGCATGGCTTCGTCGTAGAAGAGTCCGGGTGCTAACCTGGCCTGCCTGCAGTCCAGATCTTTCACCTATAGAGAACATTTGGCGCATCATTAAACGAAAAATACGTCAAAGACGACCACGAACTCTTCAGCAGCTGGAAATCTATATAAGGCAAGAATGGGACCAAATTCCAACAGCAAAACTCCAGCAACTCATAGCCTCAATGCCCAGACGTCTTCAAACTGTTTTGAAAAGAAAAGGAGATGCTACACCATGGTAAACATGCCCCGTCCCAACTATTTTGAGACCTGTAGCAGAAATCAAAATTGAAATGAGCTCATTTTTTGCATAAAATTGTAAACTTTCTCAGTTTAAACATTTGCTATGTTATCTATGTTCTATTGTGAATAAAATATTGGCTCATGTGATTTGAAAGTCTTTTAGTTTTCATTTTATTCAAATTTAAAAAACGTCCCAACTTTTCCGGAATTCGGGTTGTAATTGAATAATTTGTTTGATTATCAGCAGGGGCGTAGGAGCGATTTTGAACCTGGGGGGGATAGTAAATGCCAGGGGGGGTTCGGGGGAAATTCCCCGGATTTATATATATATATATATAAAAGCACTTAAATGCTCATTTCTACTGAACATTTGTTTTCTAATTTATTAAATATTGATGAAAATAAATATAAAGTATATATGTATGTATGTTTATATATGTATGTTTATTAGGGGTGTAACGGTACGCAAAAATCACGGTTCGGTACGTACCTCGGTTTTAAAGTCACGGTTCGGTTCATTTTCGGTACAGTAAGGGAAAGAAATGCAAACATTAAACTCCAGGTTGTTTATTACTATAAACTTTTTTTTAAAAGTTTGTTTACACTTTTTTTTTTAAAATACTTTTTAATAAAATATATATAAAATAAAAAAAAGAATAAGAAATAAAATACTGCTGCTAAGTTCTCCACTAAATAAAATACTCTGTCTCAAACCAATATCATATAATAAAATATAATGAAAAATATAAATAAATAACTATGATTACAGTGCAGCATTACCAATCCCAGCTTGTAGGCCTGCTCATATTTAAACAAATATATATAACTTTTCCAAAGTGTAAAGTGCAGCATGAACAGTTTCAGTTTTTAGACCTGCTCAGATTTCGTTATTGCGTTGGACCGATCTGAATTAAGAGCAAAGGTCTGTTTAAATGCCGACGGGAGCTGCGTTTGAATTACAATCGTTTTTTTCCTAGTTGTAGTGATGTTCACACTCGCGTGATGCCTTTTGAAAACCTTAGGCCTGTGACACACTGACATATTGCACCTGTCAAACATTGTCTATTTTGCCGTCAATACTGTTGACGGTGTCCTTTATCAGTAGGCTTTATATTTATGCTCAACATGAAGTATAGATATTGTTGTAGTGAAGACAAGAGTCTGGTCTGTCGGCGGTCTCCCTCTATGTCACCTACAGTAGCAGCAGCGCGCCAGCGCCGCGTCAGGCACGATTCTGGTGTGTAAAGACACAGAAAACGCGGAGCAGCCGTCACGCAACTGACACGCAGCAGAAACGCCACACTCACGGCCTTAGAATCAGCTGGGTAGGGTTGCACCAGCCGTTCGTAAGTTCTTACTTAAACTGGAACGTAAAGTCCAAACTAGAGGCTTAGTAACTACTAGCTAGTTTATAACTAACTCTGTACTTTATTCGGTTGCACCATTTATTCTTAAGGCAGAACGTAGCTAGTAGGTCGTAAGCTCTCCGTACAGTAATGTGTTGTCGCATAGAATGACATCTATTTTTCTTAACCCAATCACAAGCCTTCTAATAGGTAAATAGGAAATAGTCTGAACAGCGCTTGAAACTCATTCTTGACTGGCCTAAACTGAAAGTTGAAAAAGACATTAAAGCGCACGTTATCGAACTCAAAACATTACACTTTTAATTGAAAATATCTATCCCACACATGGAGGAGATAAGAAACAGGAAGAAAAATTTCAGTCATGAAGAAATTCTTATTTTAATTGATGGATACAAAGAAAACAAAACAGTCCTTGAAAGCAAATTAAACTCATCTGTCACAAACATTTTGCATTGATCCAGTTGCAAAAAAACTTAAGGCGACACACACTTGAAGGCTTGGGGAGAGAGCTCCGTTTCTGTCTGTCTCGTGCTGAATATCAGACGCTATCATGTCCGTTATCCGCATTATGCCCTCTCTTTTAAAGCGCAAACGAGCATATATGTCGACATCATCATAAATATCCAACGGATGATGTCTGTCTCGTAAAACTCGTTGACGAACTTGCGGCTCTTCATGATCAAATACGAGCTCATCAATGTGATCTAATCTGGCTGACATCTTATTCCGACCATTATTCATGGACAGAGGCTTCCGTAAATATTTAGTTACAACGTATAGTTACGTTTAAACTAAGTTTAATGGTGCAACGCAAAAATATTTAGTAGTCCGTAAGTCATAACTTAGTGTCCATTTATGTCAAAACTAGGCTAAGTTATAACTTACGCACAGCTGGTGCAACCGGCCCCTGAAGGCTAGATTTATGCTGAACGTGGAGACTTCCGCCACTAAATATGTTCGTTTGGAAACACGAAAATGTACTTATGTTCCGCAAACAAAATATTGTATTCGGTCATTCGGTACACACGTGCACCGTACCGAAAGCCCTGTACCGAAACGGTCCGGTACGAATACACGTACCGTTACACCCCTGATGTTTATATATATATATATATATATATATATATATATATATATATGTATATATATATATATATATATATATATATATGTATGTGTATGTTTGTATATATATATTTATATTTATATATATGTATATATATATATATATATATATATATATATATATATATATATATATATATATATATATATATATATATATATATATATATAAATAAGGAGCATTTCTACAGAAAGCTGCAAACCACAATCGTTCCTAACAGAGCTTTTAACAGACATTTTTGCTTTGAGCAGCACTAGTTGTAACATTATCAGGCACTCAATATTATCAATACTCAATTATACATTGTAGCATTCAAATAGTTTTAATAACTTAACCTCCACTGAAATAGAAAAAAGGGGGACTCACCTTACTATTTGACAGTCCCTGCTCTGGAACCTGAAATTGAAACAGATTGTTATATAGTGTTGCTGGACAATATCTCAATACATTTACTCAATAAAAATGGAGCATACTGTTAGTAGAAATAAAAGCATCTTTTGGCAAAGATTTTATAAATATAAAAATTAAAACATACCAAACAATATAATGTAATACATGTCCCTCTCTGTTTCTATCATTCAGGATGCCCCTGAGAGCGTTCTGTCTGCTTAATAAGGGTACTGTCAAAAGTTTGGACACATTACTATTTTTAATATTTTTGAAATATGTCTCTTGCTTATCAAGCCAGCATTTATCTGATCAACTGTAATAGTTCAAAAATTTCAAATAATGGTTTTCTATGTTAACATACTTCAAAATATTATTTATTGCTTTGATCAAAGCTCGGTTATTTTCTTCTTTAATTTTTATTTAATAAAAAAATGGGGGGGGGGGGGGGGGTAGCATGTGATACTTTTTTAGGATTTATTGATGAATAAAAAGTTATTTATTCAGCTTTTCCATCACATAAATAATATTTTAATGAAAAATTTAAAAGACATCATCAGTTAAAATATTTATATTCTTTGTGAATATATTGTGAAATCTTATTTATTTCTGTGATGCTCTGCTGTATTTTCAGCATCATTCCTCCAGTCTTCAGTGTCACATGATCTTCAGAAATCAGAATAATATGATGATTTACTGCTCAACAAACATTTCTGATTATTATGGTCAATATTTAAAACAGTTATACTCTTTAATATATTCAAAAATCATGATATACAACCATTCAAATGTTTGATATGTGTTTTATTAAATAGAAATGACTGTTTTCATTCAGCATATAGCCATTAAATTGATAGAATTAAAACATTTATAATGTTGCAAAAATATATTTCAAATAAATTATGTTCTTTTGAACTTTCTGTTCACCAAAGAATCATAAAAATGTTTCCAGGAAATTTTAAGCAGCATTTTTTTCTTTTTTTTATTGATAATGGAGTACCAAAATAAATCCAGCCCTCAACCTGCATTTTGGAATATTTTCTGAAGGATCATGCTCTGAAGACTACAATAACGATGCTGAAAATTTACAGGAATAAACTACATCTTAAAATACATTCAAACAGAAAATAATTATTTAACATTGTAATAATATTTAACAATATTACTTTTAACTTTAGATTTGATCAAATAAATGCAAGCAGGCTTAAAGGATTAGCTCACTTCTAAATTAATTAACTCATAATTTACTCCCTTTAATTATCGTCTTTCTTTCTTCAGTCAAAAAGAAATTAAGGTTTTTGAGGAAAACATTCCAGGGTTCTCTCTTTATAGTGGACTTCAGTGGGGTCCAAATTGCATCTTCAAAACATGATCCCAGACGAGTAAGAAGGGTCTTATCTAGCGAAACGATCGATCATTTCCTAAAAAAAAGGAATGACATTATTTGGGTTTGTCCTCAAACGCTTGTCTTGCATAGCTGCAGAACCTGATTTTACCAAGTGAGACATGATCGTGGGACAACATTGTGATTAACCAATCAGATTTGAAGAACCAGTTTATAGATTTTGTGAAGTTTACACTTAAAATCTCTGTTTGGTGCTTGTACATCAGTGTCATTCATCTATCATTTCCTCTGATTCTAGGGATTTACTCATTGTTAAGGTTAGGTTTAGGTGTAGGGATATGGTCAAGAATACATTTTTGGAGTAAAATGTTGTTCCAGGGTCAACAAAATATGTTGACCTAGGAACACATCTAACTCAGCAAAATCAGGACGTGCTGCATAGCTCTGCAATGTGCACATGTACTCTGTGCAGTTCCGTTGGAAACAGATCAAAAATTCAAGCATTTCCTCGGCTGATCGTGTACAGCCCTTTGAGACTGCACTGGAGCTGCAATTTGGATCTTTCCACTATTGAACCCCACTTGTAGGAGTCATTTATGTTTGCATAATATTTTATTTTGTTTGGATATATTTATAGCAGTATTTTGGACATTGGGTGACTGATTAGATGCACATGGTTGTATATAAGGGTGCGTAGATGACAGGAAGTGGTAGCCACAGGTAGGGGGAGCACAAACAGTTCTCACCAGACAACAGACCACAGACAACAGAGCCACAGACAAAGCTACAGAGCACGGATTACAGATCAAACAGCATAGGCCTACACGCAAACAACTGAAAACAAGATAAGAAATCAAAAGGTATGTTCATCTGTTTGTACAATTTATTACAATAAACCACAAACCTCAACTGCAATAATCTCTGGAAAATCTTTGTGTGTTTGCGTATCAAACTTCACCCCTACCTGTGTGCATGATGGCAAAGCTATGGTAAAACAGGATAAGGATTGCCAAAACATAAGTGAGAACTTTGCTCTATGAGTGAAAATTGAGCCTGTAAAAATATTGGAACTGGATAAAGATTGTTTTCAGCAGAACGGATTGTTTTCTTTCAATCAACTGGACGCCGTCATTCCCAATTAACCGAACATTGACGGAGATTGGAAACTCCGAATGACAACGTGCAGGCAGAGGGCTATGGAGGAATTATTGAGTCAGATTATAAACTAAAAGTCTAAAACTAAAAGCCTTAAACCAAATCTAAATTTGAAACTTAAAGTCCAAGTCGAAAATTAATTTGGTATTTAGGATAGGGCATTTTGTATTCAGGATTGGGCATTTTCTATTTAGGGTTGGGCATTTGGTCATTTAGCCATTTAGGATTGAGGATTGGGCATTTGGGGATTTAGGATTGGGAATTTGGGTATTTAGGATTGGGCATTTAATCATTTAGGATTGAGGATTGGGGATTGAGGATTGGGCATTTGAGGATTGAGGATTGAGGAGTGAATGCAAATTAGGAGGCGTGGCCCAAATACTGGAGGCAGGGTTTGAAATGGCTGGGGCGCAGAGGCACCTTATGGACAGCAGAGGGAGCTCCCAGTGCTAAGGAGCACACTGTAATGAAAGTAATTTAATTGTAATGTAATTCTGTTTCTGTAATGAAACAGAGCGAGTGAGCGGCTTGAGCGAGGACTGTGTGATAACTTCAATTTAATGACAGCTTTGTAACATTTGTGGCCTCAGACACAAAGTCACCAGTGAAAGGAGGGCCATCGGTCTGACGACGAGAAAGCAGCAGACAGTGCAGCAGGTAAGATGCTAACATTAGCTACTAGTTATATAAGCTGATATTGCTAACATGCTTTAGTAGGGTATTATTATATTGGGATATGCTGTTTTGTTTTTTTAAACTGCGGTTAACCCCTCTGACGTTAGTAGATACACTCCTTTCACATTGCCACTAGATGATCTTTTTTTTTTTTTTGCTATATAGCCTATATATATTTTATAAAGATTGTAAGAGAAAAGAAATTAGGCTTGTTTGACTTTAACCGGCGCTGCACACTGCAAGACATCGGTTTATGACATCAAAGTACTGCGAGAGCGATTCAAAAGCATAAGGAGCGTCTACTTTCTTTGATGTCATATGTCGTGTGTGTGTGTATGTATATACACACTCACCTAAAGGATTATTAGGAACACCTGTTCAATTTCTCATTAATGCAATTATCTAATCAACTAATCACATGGCAGTTACTTCAATGCATTTAGGAGTGTGGACCTGGTCAAGACAATCTCCTGAACTCCAAACTGAATGTCAGAATGGGAAAGAAAGTTAATTTAAGCAATTTTGAGCGTGGCATGGTTGTTGGTGCCAGACGGGCCGGTCTGAGTATATACATACACACACGACATATGACATCAAAGAGAGTAGACGTTCCTTATGCTTTTGAATCACTCTCGAGTACTTTGATTTCATAAACCGATCAGTCTTGCAGTGTGCAGCGCCGGTTCAAGTCGAACAAGCCTAATTTCTTTTCTCTCACAAAAAAAAAACCAAAAAACAGAAACAAGACCATCTAGTGGCAATGTGAAAGGAGTGTATCTACTAATGTCAGAGGGGTTAACCACAGTTTAAAGAAAACAAAACAGCATATCCCAATATAATAATACCCTACTAAAGCATGTTAGCAATATCAGCTTATATAACTAGTAGCTAATGTTAGCATCTTACCTGCTGCACTGTCTGCTGCTTTCTCGTCGTCAGACCGATGGCCCTCCTTTCACTGGTGACTTTGTGTCTGAGGCCACAAATGTTACAAAGCTGTCATTAAATTGAAGTTATCACACAGTCCTCGCTCAAGCCGCTCACTCGCTCTGTTTCATTACAGAAACAGAATTACATTACAATTAAATTACTTTCATTACAATGTGCTCCTTAGCACTGGGAGCTCCCTCTGCTGTCCATAAGGTGCCTCTGCGCCCCAGCCATTTCAAACCCAGCCTCCAGTATTTGGGCCACGCCTCCTAATTTGCATACAGTCCTCAAATGCCCAATCGTAAATCCCCAAATCCCCAATCCTCAATCCTAAATGGCTAAATGACCAAATGCCCAACCCTAAATAGAAAATGCCCAATCCTAAATACCAAATGCCCAATCCTAAATACCAAATTAATTTTCGACTTGGACTTTAAGTTTCAAATTTAGATTTTTAGATTTGGTTTAAGGCTTTTAGTTTTAGACTTTTAGTTTATAATCTGACTCAATAATTCCTCCATAGAGGGGTATGTGCAACATTAAGCTTTATTGGATAAACCAGAAACAGCTACATTAATGGACTTTATGTCTGAATTAATGGACGTTGACTGAAGCACATACTGTCCTCACAATATCAGCGGTCTGAAACCTTCTGTAATTCCCGTGGGGTTTACTGGATCAGCTAAAAGTGAAACAAATATGTCCATTGTCATGTCTGACTTTCGGTCACAAGATGGCGATGTTGCACTGGATTCTGAAAAAGAAAAAAGGGTTATTAAACATACTGCTAAAGGTTTGAAAATGTTCATTGAAAACTGTCAGAAAATAAAAAACTTGAAATGTAAACAAGCTAGGAAGTTAATGGAATTGCTGAAAGAGCTCATGAAATCAAAGGAGAATGCAAATGAAGTGCAATCTAACTTGGTTAAATTAATCGACATCTGTGATGAAGCCAAAAGAAACCATGAGTCCTTGGTGAAGTTACCACTGCCTGAAAATGAACTTGAAAAGCAAAATCACTGGTTTCAACAAAAAAAGGAAACTTTTGATGGTTTTATACAAGATGTAAATGTGTGGTTTTCAGAGGTTGGGTGGCATAAAAAACACACCATTGCTGAAAGTGTAAGTTTACACTGTTTACACAGATGACATTGGACCAGATGACAGTCTTTCTAATGTGTCAAAACCTAAATCAAACCACAAATCAAGTTCTTCAACACGTGCATCTTCGACATCCTCTGCTCGCATTAAAGCTCAGGCAGAAAAGGCTGCTCTCATGGAACGGGTTGCTGCTCTGCAGAAAAGGCATGACCTTGAGACACAGGAAGAACAACTGAAAAGGAAGAAAGAACAACTGGAATTAGAGACTGAACTGGCAGCAACCAATGCAAAAATTAATGTACTTGAATCAATAGAACCAAGAAACAGCTCGAGTATCTGATGGGATGGACTCGTATTTGAGAAAAGGAACTGCTCAAAAGAAAACGTCAGTCAAATTAAATCCACATGCAAAGACCTATTTACCTAATCAAGTGCAACAAAGACAGAATGTGCGGATGGGAACTGAATCTTCTTCCCAGCAACCGGTTGTTCGACCAAAGGAAAGAGCTGATGGACTATCTGCTAGAGCTCAGGATATGACTCATCTAACACAACAACCTGTATTTAATGATGATAATCAAGGTGATATATATCACATAATTCAAAGGCAAAGTGACATCACAGCTCTTCTCACTCAACAAAATCTCTCTTCTACTTTACCACCAAGAGACATTCCTGTTTATGATGGTGATCCATTGCAATATGGAGTTTTCATCAGGGCATTTGAGAGAGGAGTGGAAAGAAAGACCGATCACTACAGTGACTGTCTGCATTTCCTAGAGCAATACACCAGAGGGTATCCAAAAGATTTAGTCCACAGCTGTCAACATTTGCCTTCAGCTGAGGGCTATAAAAGAGCAAAAGATCTGCTTAAAGAACATTTTGGTAATGAACATAAGATTGCCACAGCATACATGGACAAAGCATTTGCCTGGCCAGCGATCAAGTCAGAGGATGTAAAAGCATTGCAAGCATTTTCATTATTCATGAGAGGTTGTTGCAATGCAATGGAACAGCTCACCTATATGGAGGTGTTGAATGTTGCTTCCAGTATGAAGACCATTCTTCTGAAACTGCCTTACAAGGTCAGAGACAAGTGGAGGAATAGGGCATGTCAACTCCAAGAACAACTTGCATGCCGAGCTAGTTTCTCTGACTTGGTAGACTTCATGGCGAGAGAAGTGAAGATATTGTCAGATCCACTTTTTGGAAATATCCAGGATGCTAAGACAATTACATCTGTCAAAAGCTTCACTTTTGTCAAAGCAAGAGAAAAGCCGAGACCAAGAGGAAGCAGTTTTGCAACTACTGTAACACCTGTAGAAACTGATAAACAAGAAAAAAATGACAACAAATGGAATGAAGAATGTATCTGCCACTAACTCTCAAAATTGCTGTTTGTTCTGTGATCGAGGTGGTCACACATTGGTGCGAAAAAGATGCACAGGGAAAAAATAGACTTCTTAAAGAAAAGGGGATGTTTGAAGGTAGGACACATGAGCAAAGACTGCAATAGTCGTTTGACATGTGACTTGTGCAATAAAAATCATCCTGAAATACTTCACATTGAACAAAAGGACATTGGAAAGAATACAGAACTGAATGAGAAATCAATTGGGAGGAATGACGTTCTCTCACCTCATACATGTGGGCATAATGGGGCCGGTGAAGAGGCCTGTCTCTTCTCTATCGTTCCAGTACAAGTAAAGACTCCCAAGGGAGACACAGTGTTGCAAACGTATGCATTTTTGGATCATGGAAGCTCATCTACCTTCTGCACAGAAAACTTGATGAGAAGACTGAATGTTAGAGGACAAAAGGCTAGTATTCTTCTGCGTACCATGAACCAAGAGAAACCTGTGACCAGCCATCATATCTCAGCTTTAGAGGTATCAAGCCTGGACAAAAATGATTTCATACAACTGTCCAATGTATTTACACAAAAGACCATGCCTGTTTCCAAGCTCAACATTCCAAGAAAAGAAGACCTGACTCAATGGCCTTACTTGAAGGATGTCAAGATTCATGAAATAAACGCCGGTATTGACCTGCTCATTGGCACAAATGCTTCTAAGGTATTGGAACCTTGGGAGGTGGTCAATAGCCAAGGGGATGGACCATACGCTGTGAGGACCCTACTGGGGTGGGTCATCTATGGTCCCTTGAGAGGAGACAACGACGTCAGGAATGAGAATGGCTGCCCTGTTGCTGCTGTCAATCGAATGTCTATTGTGAATCTAGAGAAGCTACTGGTTAAACAATACAATCATGATTTCAATGAAGTAACCAGCAAGGAAACAGAGGAAATGTCCAGAGAAGAGATAAAATTCTTGGATATTGTGAATCACTCAATAAAAATGACAGATGGTCACTACTGCCTAGACTTACCTTTCAAGCCAAAAAATCCCAGCATGCCAAATAACCGTTGCATAGCAGAGTCGCGCATCCAATGCCTGAAACGCAAGTTTGGTAAAAATGAGATGTTTCACAATGAATATACAATTTTTCTCAAAGATATGCTTGACAACGGCTATGCTGAAATGATACCAGTAGATCAACTGAATCGTAATGATGGGGAACTCTGGTATATCCCACATCACGGGGTGTATCACTCAAGGAAAGGAACCTTAAGGGTGGTCTTCGACTGCGGTGCGGGCTTTAAGGGAACATCGCTCAATGAACAATTGCTACAGGGTCCAGATCTTACCAACTCACTCATCGGAGTACTCCTCAGATTCAGACAGGAACCGGTTACCCTGATGGCTGATATCAAAGCAAGGTTTCACCAGGTCAAAGTGTCAGAAAAACATATTGACTATGTGCGATTCCTATGGTGGCCTGAAGGTGATGTGCAGCAGGATCTCGTCGAATACCGGATGAAAGTACACCTCTTTGGAGCAGTGTCATCACCGAGTTGTGCAAACTTTGCACTAAGAAAGACCGCTGAAGATAACAAAGCTCACTTTCCAGCAGAGGTTACAGACACCGTATAGAACAACTTTTACGTAGATGATTGCTTGAAATCCATGTAAACGGAACAGGATGCTGTTCTTATGGTAAGAGACCTGACTGCTCTCTGCCAAAAGGGAGGTTTCGTATTGTCAAAGTGGATCAGCAACAGCCGTAAAGTATTGGCATCCATTCCACAAGAAAACAGAACTAAAGAGACAAAAGAGTTAGACTTGGACAGGGACAACCTGCCAAAGGAAATAGCACTAGGATTGCACTGGTGCGTTGAAACAGATGTGTTCATGTTCAGAATAACTGCACAGCCACGAGCATATACCAGACGTGGCATCTTGTCCGTGGTTGGCTCTGTATATGACCCTTTAGGATTCCTAGCACCATTTATTCTGCCAGCCAAACTGATTATGCAGGAACTCTGTAAAAAAAACCTCGGATGGGATGAAAACATACCCCAAACTGTTTCTCATCAGTGGACAGGATGGTTGGCAGATCTGAACAAGATGACAGAATTTAGCGTGGACCGTTGCATGAAGCCCTCAAGCTTTGGTCAAATTAGAAATGCACAGTTGCACCACTTTTCAGATGCAAGCGAGAGTGGATACGGTACGGTTTCATATCTTAGACTGTAAAACAACGACGAGGAGGTGCATGTTGCTTTCATGATAGGGAAAGCAAGAGTATCACCATTAAAGCAAGTAACGATTCCCAGATTGGAGCTCACAGCTGCAGTTCTAGCTGTCAAGGTTGACCGAATGCTTCGGAAGGAATTACAGCTTCAGCTGAACAAATCCATCTTCTGGACTGATAGCACAACAGTGCTGAAATATATCAACAACGAAACCAAACAGGCAAATAGGATCTCCTTTGTAAGGGATATCACTGATGTGTCACAATGGAGATATATTAGCACCAAGGAAAATCCGGCAGATGAAGCCTCTAGGGGGCTAACAGCAAACCGCCTCTTAAGCTGCAAAAGATGGATCAAGGGACCAGAGTTTCTCTATCAACCAGACAGAGAATGGCAGAAACCTCATTTGGAAACTGCAATGTCTGCCAATGATCCAGAAGTCAAGCAAGACATCACAAGTAACCTCATTGTTAAAAGTCCATTGAACCCCACCAGCTCTCTGATAAGTTATTTCTCTTCATGGAGAAGTCTGATGACAGCTGTAGCTTGGCTACTTAAAGTAAAAACAACTATCTTACTGCTGACAAGAAAAAGAAAGGAGATTCAGACTGCTGTGAGTAACTTTAAAGATGAGTCCAGCCAATTAAAGGAGATGCAAGCTTTTAAAGCAACACTCCAAAGACAGTGTTTAAAGCCAGAGGATCTGATGCAAGCAGAATGTGCAGTTATTTCTTTCAGTCAAAGACAAAGCTTTGAAGAAGAACTATCTATGCTAGAGGCCGGTAAAAATGGTGTTAAAAGAAACAGTCATCTGTACAAACTGGACCCGGTGTTGGATGATGGACTTCTGAGAGTAGGTGGTAGTCTGAGTAGACTAGCGATGCCTGAAGAGGCCAAGCATCCAGTTATTCTCTCGAAAGACCTGCACATATCCACACTATTGCTACGACATATCCATGAACAACTTCGCCAGGGTGGAAGAAATCATATGCTATCTCGACTCCGTAAAAAATACTGGATTATCAAAGCTAACTCGGCAGCAAGAAGGATCATAACAGATTGTGTTGTGTGCAAACAACAGCGGGGAAGAGTTGGAGAACAGAAAATGGCAGACTTGCCCCTGGAAAGGATTCTACCAGACAAGCCTTTATTTACAAATGTTGGAGTAGACTACTTCGGTCCTATAGAGATCAAAAGAGGACTTGTTAAGAGAAGTCTTGTTAAAAGATATGGCGTAATCTTCACCTGCATGGCAAGCAGGGCAGTACATCTTGAAATCGCATATAGTCTTGACACAGATTCCTGCATCCATGCATTACGAAGATTTATTTGTCAACGAGGTCAAGTGCTGTCTTTAAGATCAGACAATGGAACAAACTTTATTGGAGCTGAAAGAGAACTGAGAGAAGCACTCAATGCCTTGAATCAGGACAAAATCCAGACTGCTATGCTCCAGAAGGGAATAAAAAGGTACTTTAACCCCCCAGCAGGATCGCATCACGGTGGTGTATGGGAGCGTTTGATCCGCATGGTTCGGAATGTACTGCACTCTGTTCTTAGCCAACAGGTTCTGGATGATGAAGGATTGCAAACTTTAATTTGTGAAGTTGAAGCAATTGTAAGGACCCAATGGACCTGGAAGCACTCACCCCAAACCACCTTCTTCTGTTGAAAACCAAGCCAATACTACCGCCTGGACTCTTCGTAAAAGAGGACTTATACCTAAGGCGCAGATGGAGACAAGTGCAATACATGGCAGACCTCTTCTGGAAAAGGTGGACACAGGAGTACTTACCTTTAATCCAAGAACGTCAGCGGTGGTCAAAGGTAAAAAGGAACTTTGCTCCAGGTGATATAGTCGTGGTGGTTGACTCCACTGCACCACGAGGCTCCTGGTTAATGGGCAGAATACTGGAGACGAAAGCAGATGCACAAGGGCTTGTGCGTACCGTTCGGCTTCAGACAAAAAACAATATATTGGAAAGACCAATAACAAAGATATGTCTGATTAAAGAGACTGAGATTGAGAAGGACTGATGGTAAAGACCAGATCCCACCATGTGTCGTGTTCTGGACACCTCTGGCCCAAACAAAAAAAGTGTGTGTAATGTATATGGCTCCTTTCATTATTTTTTAGTAATTGTTATTTGTTATATAAGACAATTAGGGGCCGGTGTGTAGGAGCCATTTATGTTTGCATAATATTTTATTTTGTTTGGATATATTTATAGCAGTATTTTGGACATTGGGTGACTGATTAGATGCACATGGTTGTATATAAGGGTGCGTAGATGACAGGAAGTGGTAGCCACAGGTAGGGGGAGCACAAACAGTTCTCACCAGACAACAGACCACAGACAACAGAGCCACAGACAAAGCTACAGAGCACGGATTACAGATCAAACAGCATAGGCCTACACGCAAACAACTGAAAACAAGATAAGAAATCAAAAGGTATGTTCATCTGTTTGTACAATTTGTTACAATAAACCACAAACCTCAACCTGTGTGCATGATGGCAAAGCTATGGTAAAACAGGATAAGGATTGCCAAAACACCACTTAAGTCCACTATAGAGAAAAACTCTGGAATGTTTTCCTCAAAAACAAGGAAATTTTAATTTAGAAGTGAACTAACGTTAATCCTTTTTTAGAGTTAGCACTTAAACGTTGCTAGCTCACTATAATTACCACGCAGCGATCTTTAAAAAAAATTATAGAAAGAGTTAAAAGAACTTGAGTTTAAATTAAGTAATTAAGTTAAACATTTGTTAATTATGTATAATTGCAGACCTCTGGACGTTTTCTTCATGTTGGCAAGTCCTCTGATAACATAGGCCTTAGTCAGTGCTTAATTTGTAAATTGCGAGGTAAAGCGGGGTAACGGATCCGGCATGTGATTACAGGTGGGAGAGGTAACGGAACATTCGCGCAATCACATTGCTGGACCAGTTTAAGTGATTTTAAGAGCATGCATCAGTTGCATTTAGGGTCTGTAAGGTCATGATGTCAATTTCCATGCCTAAAAACGTTTTTTGAAAAAGTTGTGGAATTTTTTTATTTTTATTTAATCAGGTACTACATTTCTGTGGTTTTAATAATTCTCACAGCTTTCAAGTTTATGAGGTAAATCCCTGCATTTATTCAACATAGTAGATTTCATTGTAGGTTTAAATAATAAAATAAATCCACACAAACAAGATTCAATCAGTCATTCGAAACCATAAACTATCTCGGAGCGCGCTTCACATCGCGCATCTTGTCTGCACTTCAGCGACCTGCTGCACGCTGCGATACAAGACTCACTCGCATTTCGATCGGGACAGCTGACAAAACTGTCACTTGACTTGACTAATCGGGTAATTGTTGCATTGTCACAAAAATTTATAATTTGCACACCTTTTAAGTATTTTAAGCCATTTGGTACTCGCGCGCTCCACATGCTGTATTATAGGCTATGTGCCCTCGCAGTCACATCCAAACCTCACGCGTATCAAGCCACCTCGCGAGTAGGCTATTTTAGCCTATATAAGAGTTATTTTTCGTAGTTTGTTGAGTTTAAGCAACCAAATACACACAACATGATGTCTGATGGTTGTTGAAAAATAAAACAGTTTCATGGCACACTCTATTAAAATACAAGGGGGGTGGGGGTCAAAAATTAAACACTGCGTCGTCAGTGTTTGTGTTGTATCAGACACGTTAGGCTATATAAAACAAGCTCAAATGGAGTTAACAAGGTCTTTGGCCGGCGAATGAGGAGATCTTTTGTCCGCATCTGAGGCAAGTGCAACGCATTATATGCTATCATCACCTTTTACAGGCTATATAACGTTTATTGTTGCTATATGGGCTCTTAGTTTTTCTTGTTGTTTAGTAAACTTGGCCAATGTCTCATGATATAAACGATAAAGCGCTTATGCACAGGATATCCAAAACGTACAAAAGTATATTGGCTAGATGGCAAAAAACTACTTCAGTCTTCAAACACACAAAGACATTAGCCTTTACAGACATAGCGTTTGAGTAAAGAAAATGCTGTACTATTCAAACAGTTATTTGTTTACCCTTGCTTTGCGGATAAGCTGAGATCTGTCTGACACAGTCTGACACAGATCTAAGGATCAATAAAAACACCAAACCTTTACGTTATCGAGTAACGTTAAGTTACACAGCATAATAAGACATTGATTTAGTTTGTTCTCACGGTGTGAGATGTGTACCTTGGTGAGGTTTTTGAGGATAAGAGCGAGCAGTCTGTATTTTCCTTGACCATTGTGACGTCTTCACCTGTTCTGAACTCCAGAAAAAAAAAAGAAAAAAAAAAAATGCACGCTCGTTTTCACGGACATGATCCGGATCCGCTCTGCGTCTGTAGTTCCCGCCCGCTGAAACTGCACCTGGGCTGGATCCGTGTTACAGCCGTGAAACAGATGTGACTGTAACGCGGATTTGTCGGTTTGAAAACGGATCCGGATCGGAGTCGTCTGCTGTCTGGGGTATCAATGGCACATTGAATTCACATTAGCTAATTAGTTATCATTTGCCTGTTTTACACAACATAAAATTTAAAAAATGTGAAAATTTTTTAAAAATTTTTAGTTTTTAAAAATACAATAAAACTAATGATCAAACTGAAAACCAGCAATCTGCCATTTCATCAGCTGAATTAGTCTACTCCTACCTCAAATACAAAGTGTTCTGTGAATAATGTTGTTTAACGTTAGTTGTAACGTTAAAATCAACCGTCCAAATCTGTTTGGCAGATCCAGCTGATGTATTCCAGCCCAAAAACTGTTCAAGAAACGCCAAAATGTACACAAAACCACCAAAAATATGTTATCACTGATCAGTATTTACTTTAGTATTTTTACTTCCACGTTTTTCTTTCCTGCTATGTTACGGTTGGTTACGTTTACATACAAGAAATAAACACATAGACAGTAAAAGAAATGGACACAGCGACCCCATTGGAACTCAATTGAGGCAAGTGAAGCCCATTTTTAGCACTTCTATTTCTGACGCGCAGACTCAAACTAAGCTTGATGACGTCAGCAACCTGTCTGACAGATGTAAATCTTCTAGTAGCTTTGCGTGCAAACTGCCATCGTTAATCTTGCAGAGACGGCGAGCTTGAGCGGGGAGTTCTTTGCCGTGAGTGAGCAGGAGTAAGTATTCTGATTAATGATTTTGTATAGTATTTTAAAATGTAACGCCAGGGCTTGTAACTATGGGCTTCTCTCTTGACGTCTCCCCGATTGCCTGCGAGCTTCTCCTCCTGTCTGTACGGTAATTTCTCTACTGTGCGACAGAGAGTCAAGTGGTTATGACGCAATCGTTAGCCTATTTTTACAAAAACTGTTTCTACGGGGCCATAATGTAACATAGAAGGCAATGGAGCCCTTTATACATTGTCGTGTATCTTTAGAAATAAATAATGGACAAATGGAGTCTTTAAACACCTCAGATGTAAAGTTATTCGCTGTCAAAGTGACGCCAAAATGAATGGGAGTCAATGGGATGCTAACGCAAGTGAAGTTCTGCTACAAGATGGCGGCACGCGGCCGACTTCAACTTCCGATCGACCTCCTTCCATCCATCCATCCATCTTCTTCCGCTTATCCGGGGCCGGGTCGCGGGGGCAGCAGTCTAAGCAGAGAACCCCAGACTTCCCTCTCCCTAGACACTTCCTCCAGCTCTTCTGGGGGGACACCGAGGCGTTCCCAGGCCAGCCGGGAGACATAGTCTCTCCAGCGTGTCCTAGGTCTTCCCCGGGGTCTCCTCCCAGTGGGACGCGCCCGGAACACCTTCCCGGGAAGGCGTCCAGGAGGCATCCGGAACAGATGCCCGAGCCACCTCAGCTGACCCCTCTCGATGTGGAGGAGCAGCGGCTCTACTCTGAGCTCCTCCCGGGTGACTGAGCTTCTCACCCTATCTCTAAGGGATCGCCCAGCCACCCTGCGGAGAAAGCTCATTTCGGCCGCCTGTATCCGGGATCTTGTCCTTTCGGTCATGACCCAAAGCTCATGACCATAGGTGAGAGTAGGAACGTAGATTGACCGGTAAATCGAGAGCTTCGCCTTGCGGCTCAGCTCTTTCTTCACCACGACAGACCGGTACATCGACCGCATTACTGCAGAAGCTGCACCGATCCGTCTGTCAATCTCCCGTTCCATCCTTCCCTCACTCGTGAACAAGACCCCAAGATACTTAAACTCCTCCACTTGAGGCAGGAACTCTCCACCAACCTGAAGTGGGCAAGCCACCCTTTTCCGACTGAGGACCATGGCCTCGGATTTGGAGGTGCTGATTCTCATCCCAGCCGCTTCACACTCGGCTGCAAACCGTCCCAGTGCATGCTGAAGGTCCTGGCTTGATGAGGCCAACACGACAACATCATCCGCAAAGAGCAGAGACGAAATCGTGTTGTCACCAAACCTGACCCCCTCCGGCCCCTGGCTGCGCCTAGAAATTCTGTCCATAAAAATCATGAACAGAACCGGCGACAAAGGGCAGCCCTGCCAGAGTCCAACACACACCGGGAACAAGTCTGACTTACTGCTGGCAATACGAACCAAGCTCCTGCTCCGGTCGTACAGGGACCGGATAGCCCTTAGCAAAGGGCCCCGGACCCCATACTCCCGGAGCACCCTCCACAGGCCGCCGCGAGGGACACAGTCGAATGCCTTCTCCAAATCCACAAAGCACATGTGGACTGGTTGGGCAAACTCCCATGAACCCTCCAGCACCCTGTAGAGGGTATAGAGCTGGTCCAGTGTTCCACGGCCTGGACGAAAACCACACTGTTCCTCCTGAATCCGAGGTTCTACTATCGGTCGGATTCTCCTCTCCAGTACCCTGGCATAGACTTTCCCAGGGAGGCTGAGAAGTGTGATCCCCCTGTAGTTGGAACACGCCCTCCGGTCCCCCTTCTTAAAAAGAGGGACCACCACCCCGGTCTGCCATCCCAGAGGCACCGTCCCCGACTGCCACGCGATGCTGCAGAGGCGTGTCAGCCAAGACAGCCCCACAACATCCAGAGACTTGAGGTACTCAGGGCGGATCTTATCCACCCCCGGTGCCTTGCCACCGAGGAGTTTCTTGACTACCTCGGTGACTTCAGCTTGGGTGATGGACGAGTCCACATCTGAGCCCTCAGCCTCTGCTTCCTCAATGGAAGACGTGACAGCGGGATTGAGGAGATCCTCAAAGTATTCCTTCCACCGTCCAACGACATCCCCAGTTGAGGTCAACAGCTCCCCACCTTTACTGTAAACAGCGTTGGTAGGGCACTGCTTCCCTCTCCTGAGGCGCCGGACGGTTTGCCAGAATCTCTTCGAGGCTGACCGATAGTCCTTCTCCATGGCCTCACCGAACTCCTCCCAGGTCCGAGTTTTTGCCTCCACAACCACCCGGGCTGTAGTCCGCTTGGCCTGCCGGTACCTGTCAGCTGCCTCAGGAGTCCCACAAGCCAATCAGGCCCGATAGGACTCCTTCTTCAGCCTGACGGCATCCCTTACTTCCGGTGTCCACCACCGGGTTCGGGGATTGCCACCTCGACAGGCACCGGAAACCTTACGGCCACAGCTCCGAGCGGCCGCTTCGACAATGGAGGTGGAGAACATGGTCCACTCGGACTCAATATCTCCAGCCTCCCTCGGGATCCGGTCGAAGCTCTGCCGGAGGTGGGAGTTGAAGATCTCTCTGACAGGAGACTCGGCCAAACGTTCCCAGCAGACCCTCACAGTACGTTTGGGTCTGCCGAGTCTGTCCAGCTTCCTCCCCCGCCATCGGATCCAACTCACCACCAGGTGGTGATCGGTTGACAGCTCCGCCCCTCTCTTCACCCGAGTGTCCAAGACATACGGCCGGAGGTCGGATGAAACGACCACAAAGTCGATCATCGACCTACGGCCTAGGGTGTCCTGGTGCCACGTGTACTGATGGACACCCTTATGCTTGAACATGGTGTTCGTTATGGACAAGCTGTAACTAGCACAGAAGTCCAATAACTGAATAAATACCGGCTGCCGAAGCATAGATAAAATAAACCGTTTTATGTGCATTAGCGCCACCTTTTGGACTGGAGTGTTGCCCTCCTTGTAAATAAATGACGCCATCAAAACCTTACGGCGAAATGACAATATCCTCCACACACTCGTTTATAAGGCGGCCTACTGTATCTTTGCTAGTCGATTTTATTTCATCCAGTGACATGATGGGTTTTAACTTCATTAAGGAGATTTTGGGTAACTGCACAACTGACAGACTTTGAGCACACAGCCAACAGTGCGTGTGTGTGTGTAACCATAGCGACAAAACGACCAACTTTCAGAACCTGCACTTAAGCCTATAATTTCGTTTTAAAAAATTTAAATATGCATTTAAAAGTTTCAGAATGGATTAATTTGGAGACTCTGAAATCGGCAGAGATAGGCAGGCAATGCAAAACAAAATCTGACATTGGGAAATAGTGAGGAGGACAAAACTTAGATTTTGAAATGTGGGGAGGACGTTTCCCCCTCACGTATAATGGCTCCTACGCCCTTGATTATCAGGTTTTATAACAAAAACACTTAATCAGAAACACTTGGTTATGGTTAATGGTTAATTCTTGCTAATTCTCAGTAAACACTCAACATCTTTCTGTTGTGTGTGTGTATATATATATATATATATATATATATATATATATATATATAGCATCTCAAAAATTAGAATGGCATGAAAATGTTATTTTTTCTATAACTTATTTCAAAAAGTGAAACTTTCATATATTCTAGGTTTATTACATGTAAAGTAAAACATTTCAAAAGTTTTTTTTCTAAATCATTTGTAACAATATATACATCTTTGCTATCACTTCTTAACTATTTAACACATCCTTGTTTTAATATTTCCTGCGTACTGAAATTCATTATCTAGTGAGAATATTCATCTATGTAAATATTCTTTGAGTTTTTCTAATTAAGGTTTAATTAAAATGTTTCTTTGTTTACAATTTTTTTTTCAGCGTACAGCTGTTAAAAAGCAGTGGAATCAGAACTTCAGAATTGTAAAAACATTTGCAATATGTGAACGTTGTGCATATTTAGTATTTTCTGCAATAATAATCTTTAAACCTTTTTTTTTTTTACTCCACACCAAAAATAAAATTTTGTCATTAATCACTTACCCCCATGTTGTTCCAAACCTGTAAAAGCTCTTTTCATCTTCGGAACACAATTTAAGATATTTTGGATGAAAACCGGGAGGCTTGTGACTGTCCCATAGACTGCCAAATAACTTACACTGTCAAGGTCCAGAAAAGTATGAAAGTAGTTGTCAGAGTAGTCCATCTGCCATCAGTGGTTCAACCATAATGTTATGAAGTGACGAGAATACTTTTTGTACATGAAGAAAACAAAAATAATGACTTTATTCAACAATTTGTCTCCTCTGTGTCTCTGCATCACCGTAGCACCATTTAGGAGAATCTGACCTCTTCTGTGTTCTGATGCACTGTTGATGCAAAGTGTAAATACACATAGACAACTTATCCTTGTGGCACGGCTGACACAGAAGAGCGTACACTGCCTGCGTTCAACTCAAGATTACTGCTCCACAGACTGTTCCACCAAATATCCTGATGCACATTTTTTGTTCGTAATTCAGGTCAAATGGCACACTTTTTGCCATTAAGATGACTTGGAAAACATGTCCTAATTAACTGAATTCACCCTATATTTGTTCCATCAGCAGATGCTTTCTTCCCCCAAAGTTAACTCAAGAAGACAGCTTTTGTAACAAACATTGTAGACAAAATAAAATGGAGTGTCAAGCAACGAGCAATTATCATGCATACAAATTGAATATTTGTACAGACACCACAAGACCATGTCGACACGTAAAAAAAAAGAAAAAAACTTTTAAAATAAATCCAAATCAGTCACAGCATTTATACATAGTGGGCTCCAAAGGTCTCAATAACAAATCAATATATTTATGACATAAAATGAATACTAGATTCATTAGTCTCTCTAATATCTAGATCACTAACAGGACGTCAGCAAATTTGTGATACTGACCATGTTTACTTTGTGCAAAAGGTTTTTCAAACTAGTTCAAGGTCATATTATCAATTAAAGGGCCTGTTTTCTCACCATTGCTATTTCCTGTGTTCCTCGGTAGTCTTTGTAGCACATCAGATACTCTGACGACTCTGATTTCAGCAAGAAGGGCAAGATCCTGGTACTGCTGCGGGCAGCAGAAGAGGCGTCTCTACAAACCGCCTCCCCAGTGAAAGGTCCATATATATATACTGTACACTTAATAAAGCATTCAAACTGTTTCTCAATGACATTTCCTTTAGCCAAATATGTGTGGATATTCTTCGAGTTTGAGTTTGGCAGATGCCTTATGTTGTAATCAAACAGGTTTTACATCTTCTTGAACTGTGTGTTTTAGGCAGAAGCTGTGCTCCTCTCCTGACGTTTGCTCATCTCTGCAGCGCATGAAGCAGCTGCTCATTTCCACGCCAGCATCATTTTGACATGTTCCAATGAAACATTGTTCCCTCATAAATCTCTGGTGGAATGCTATGTGTTCTCCTCAGGCTCGGGAGAAAGGTCAAGGCCTTCTTCACAACCTCTTTCTTGACCCCAAGTTCCCTGGTACCTGATGGCAATCCTGAGATGACCACCAACTATTAACAATCTTTAATAAATATAAAACCAGTTTCTAGTAAATAAGAGCTGTTTACAGTGAACACCTTATTCATCTGCAGCCGTTTGCTGTGTAAACATAGAGAATTTTATCTTTAAAGAAATACAAACAGAAAATAAAAATCAAACATGGTTCCTTATCGTTTATTCAAAGTAAACCAGACAAAATGCAAATTGAAAAAAAAGATCTTTTTTTTTTCATAAAATAATATAAAAAACACCCACTTTTAATTGTATATAGCCAGACTGTACAAAAAACTGCCTTTATATATATACTTTTGACAAAAAAGAGGTATCATTACTCAAAAGCAGCTGTCACTGTGGCAGTACCCTTTTAAAAGTTATTCATATATACACCTAAAACGAGCCATTAAATAAATAGGGTATAAAAGTGTTACCCCAGTGATAGCTTTTTCAACATTTTTTGAAGAGTGCATGATCCATAAGCAATTTTCACCAAATATAGCTGCAGTCTGGAGAGATACAGGGCTTTCTGCAGGAAACCTATCAATGCTTATCTGCTGAGGCTTAGCAATAGAAAAACCATTTCTAAAATCTTTGTCATCATTATAGCATTTTTGTCCAATGCCAATAAAATTTGAATACAATTTGAATTCCTGTCACAACCTATGTTGACAGGGTGGTGGGTTACACTTTATTTTAAGGTGTCCTTGTTACGTGTTACATGTACCTACTGTTATAATTAATTATGCATATTTACATGCAAGTAACCCTAATCCTAACTCAAACCATACAGTAAGTTCATATACTTAATTAATTTACCTTAGTACTTAAATGTTTAATTACACTGTAACAAGGACACCATAAAATAAAGTGTAACCGACTGGTTGTATTTCATAAAAACAATTGAAATACAGTAACACTATTCTCCTACAGGACTAATAAGGACCTAATAAATTATTTGCATTCCAGCTGATTTACATTCATGTAAAGTTATGTGATTATTAAATAGACTTTGTCCATGTCAGTCTCATCATATGAAATTAAAGTAAGCAGTTTTGGAACACAGCCATAGTGAACTTCATAGTATACTCTTCATCTTGTTTTCACTTGGTTTTCCTTTGCCTGTGTTAATGGTTTGTTAATTAACTCCTTATGCTGTCAAGCTGAGCTTCATCAATATATTCATAATCATGCACATCATCGTCATCATGTTTTGTGATGGAAACGCTGTCCAGACTTCGGCCCTTGGCAAGCTCTGAGGGGGAAACAAACACCCACTCAAAATTTAGATGAGGACATAAGGACACACAAGCTTTAAAACACATCCTGTTAAAGGTGAAGTGTGAACTTTCTTTTTTCCAAATACCTTCTCATGTCAAGCCTAATACATAGAGCTAATTATAAATAAGCAGTTAGTGGGTTGATTTCCTTGAAAGTGGACATTGCTCTGGCAGTACAGCTGATTAAACATCAGAGTCATGGAGCAAGTGTTATAAAGCATGCAGAGACACAGATTTGATCTTAAAGGGGTCATCAGAAGTTGATATGATTCTTTAGGGTCTTAATGAAAAGTCTATAACATGCTTTGGTTACATTTTCTCTAAGTTAGTGTAAAAACACAATTTTTACACAGTCAAAAACAGCTCTTTTCAGAGCAACCTGTTCTGATGCATGTTTCTTTAAATGCTAATGAGCTCTGCTCTCTTCTGTGGGGTGACAAGCAGTAGTTTAACTTTAGCCACTAAACTTGATAAGTATCACATTATTAGGAAAGCTGATTTGCAAATATTCATTAAAAACAACAACCTTATAATCGCTCCTTCTGTTGGTTTATCTGGATCATGAATGATTTGCGCGAACATAAACGCATTTAGGTAGATCGGGGGTGCATTCCCTTCAGAAACACACGTAATCCACTGCGTCTTCAGCAGAGGTGGAAAGTAACGAATTACTTTTACTCGCGTTACTGTAATTGAGTAGCTTTTTTGTGTACTAATACTTTTTAAAGTAATTTTTTAAATCTGTAATTTTACTTTTACTTAAGTATATTTTGTTTAAAGTATTGTACTTCGCTACATTTTAAAACACATTAATTACTGAGTAAAAAAAAAAAACAAAAAAAAAAAAAATCGCTCCCTGGAAACTACGTCAGTAAATAATGAGCAGGAGGGCAAACTGGCGCATAAACAAACTGGCGCTAAAATCACAAGAAAGATGCAGACGGACAAAACAGGCGTTAGTGGTGCAGACACCGCAGAAAACGAAACCCCGTCATATTCTGAAGTTGAACTCGAAGGAAATGAAGTGAACCCCTGGCCATATGTATGCTCTATTAATGAGTGTAAGCTGTACTTGCCTAGGAAGACCAAACTAGCAGCTTATAAAATCTCGACAAGACATCAACCCTTCGCAAGAATGAAGAGGTAAGCTAAATAATTGCATCGTTGCATTGGTGGTTAAAATGAAGCTTTGACATTTTAGCAAGAGGTTTTGCACAAATTAGCCAAAAAGACAGTGGTGAGGAGTGTGCTATATATATCATCTGCGATAATATCATATTTTTTGTTTAATGATGTGTGCGCGCATTTATAGTGCGTTCTTTCACTGTGTGATTCAGTCTCCTAAAATGCATTTAGAATGATCACAAAATTGAAGATATAGGGGCAGAAAATTCACATATTTATATAATTTCATACATTAAATCAAAATCACACAAAGAATGCCGTCTTTTCCTCCAAAAATCATCATGAATATATACATACATACATATATATATATAACAGTTCAGTAAACAAGTTAATTAAGAGACTTGCGTTTTAGACACCATATTGCCTTTTTTAGCTCTATTTCTACAACAGAAAATAATTCCAAACACAGCCACCAAAGCACAGTTTTGCGTCTCTGAGCAACGTGACAGTGTTTCGTTCCTGAATGAATCAACCGTTTAAATGATTCGGTTCAATCGCAATGACTCACTTATTAACAGTGACTTGCTGACACATACTGGCCATTTTAAATTCACATTTAAAGTATCTTTTGATTTTTTTTAAAATAATTAATTTCTTATCATTTCAAATGAGTATTCAACATTTTATGTCTTGTATATCAAAACATTATTCATGCATTTGTAACTGCAGGTTAAATGCATTCTTGTCCTGCACTAAACAGTGTAATACATCTAAATGCCACTTCCAATGAATCTTCTGCATTTCCTCTGCATTAAAAGATGAGTTTGTTGATACTGATTTGCCTGGTAACAGCCCAAATGTTTTATTATTCTAAATAACTGATTCCTTTCATTAAAAACAACTAGTTTGAGATTAATAGACCTATCCCAGGTGTGTCAAACTCAGTTCCTGGAGGGCCATAGCCCTGGAGAGTTTAGTTCTAACCCTGCTCCAGCACACATATCATGTAGTTTTCAAATAAACCTAAATGATTAGATTAGCTGGATCAGGTGTGTTTAATTAGGGTTAAATCTAAACTGTGCAGGACTGTGGCCCTCCAGGAACTGAGTTTGACACTCTTGGCCTGTCCCCTTTTTGACTCCCTCCCACTGTTAAAATGTAACTAAGTAATTTTTACTCTGAGTAAAGTTTAAATGAGCTACTTTTTACTTTTACTTGAGTTGATTTTTAGACTGGTACTTTTACTTGTACTTAAGTAAAATTTCATTAATGTAATGGTACTTTTACTTGAGTAGAATATTTTCGTACTCTTTCCACCTTTGGTCTTCAGTGGCTCAGATGTCGGGAGTAAATGACGACTGCTTTGTTCATGATTACATCCAACAACAGAACACCTCAATGTTCTGAGTAATGACAAACCAGTGTCAATCAACAATCGTAGGAGGGACTGAGAATGGCTTGATTTGAAAAAGGGGATATTATTTGTAGAGATTAAATAAAAAAAAACACTAGGCTGATTTTTATCATTAAAGGGTGATTGTGCACACACACTGCTAATACACATTTATGTTCAAACAACATAACATAAAAATGAATTTTGCATCCGATGACTAGTTTAAAGTGTGTGCACACTAAAATCCACATCAATGGTCATATTTATATATAAAAATAGACACATTGGAGAAATGATCTTAGAACCAATTTAGGACAGTTTTAACCTATTTGAACAGGATCATTATTTTTTGCATTTTCAGTTGATGTTAGTGATGCTGAAACTACACACTTCACATTTAACATGCTGATAAACACTGACGAGAGGTGTAGCAGAATGTACCTACCTTTCAGCAGGGTAGGTCTTGGCAAAATGACTGGACTTATGGGAATCTTTTTGTCATTTCCATTTTTTGAATCACTGCACTGAATGAAGTTATCCTGTTTAAAAGGTTCAAAACAAAGACCCTGTGACAGGGATGACAGAACATTGTGAAATTACACAGTGTATATAATAAGTGAATATAAAAGTTCCAATCTTTTCAACAACTATACTATATATAGTTATATATAATCAACATCAACACCTCTTGAGGAAATCATCTCCTTTCAATTAATTCAGCTATGATGTCAACACATTCGAAATGTTTTTTTGTAATGTTATATTAGGTCTGTGTCATGTTATGTGATGTAAGCGTTATAGCAGCATAAACTGTATATGTAAATGCTACATTAATAAGGCACAAATGTAACAATTCGTTTTTTACAATTTTTAACCATAAACACCTGTTATTTCTTTCTACATGACTTACAATGTACTATAACTTAACAATAACATCCCCTTACAATGTCTGTGGGGTTGGCCTGTAAAGTATTATATCGATTGAACAGTTGAGTTTTTATTGCATTGTCTAAGTAAAATAATCCACTAGGAGGCGCCTACAACAATTTTATAAGCATTCTGCCATATTTGAGTTTATTGTTCTGTATAATACAGACAATAAAATGAATGAAATGTGCATTTAAAATGCAGATCTGCATGCATATTTAGCTTGATTCACATGCATAGGTCTCAGAATATATTCTGATAGTCATTACTGGATTTTCACATTTTGTTTCTTTTACACTTTCAGATTCAGATGTTCAAATTATTTCTAACATAATGCAATGTTCTTTATTTAAGAGCATTCCTAAGTACAGACTGAAATACATTTCACATTTACAAAGTTAAAACAGTGTGTATGTGTTTTTTTGTTTTGTAGCAAAGCTTCTGATGATGAACTCCAGCTTTACCAGGCGACATGAACACTATCGGTAGATACATACTATACACAGATCATTTCTGCAATGTCTTGACAATTTTTTTTTTAACAAGTATTTCTGGATCGTGCATTGGGCCATTGTCTTGCCAAAAAATAAAAAATAAAAACCTTTTGATTCTTAAATGCAGATCTCTGGCTTTTTGTTCACTTATGATGAATATACTCCTTAAAGGGGTCATATGATTTGATTTCAAATTTTTCTTTCTCTTTGGAGTGTTACAAGGTCTTGGTGCATGAAAAATATCTGTAAATTTGCAAAGACTAAAGTCTCAAATCCAAAGAGATATTCTTTATCAAAGTTAAAGGCCATGTTGCAGGTTAACCACCACTGTCGATTAATCGGTACATAAATCACTCAAGATATGTATATCATTTTTAAAATGTCTCAGAAATGGTCTTAAAGACCAGATTTTTATGTTTTTGGTATTAACGTTTTTTTTTTTTACGCAATTTGGCGATGACGTCACGTTGGAGAGAAGTGGAGGAAAGGTAGCCTCAGTCTAGTATGATGCAGCGTTCCAGGCAACCCGTAACCCGTGTTTTTCCAACCTTAAACCCGTGAAAGTGCACAGGAACGGCAGTCAAACCCATGACTTCCCACCCGTGAACTCGTAACTAGATCAATGTACTCCGAGATCCGACGTCACACAGGACGCGAAACAACAATGACAGTCCCTATGGATAATACTGCCCACGGACGCAGTGTTTATGCAAGTGGTACACGTTGAAAAAATGGTTTTAGGACAATGTAACGTTGCGATAAAAACTGGGATGAGGAAGAAGTGGCAAGAGCCAACATGTATAATGGCCTGCAGCCGTATAATTTCAAACCTGCCAGACGTGAAGAGGGCAAATGAGGAATTGCCAAGAACTGATGGCCGTCAAAGCCAATTAAATGCATGGTCCGGGGAGAATGAGTGGAGAGTTGGTGACGTGTCCTGGTGAGTTGCTATCATTTAGCATCACAGCAATGAGCACTGGAGCTAGTCTATGTCAGCAGTGCACAATAACGACACATATATATATATGGAAACGTTGGAAAGCTTGTGCTGTAGGGAAGTGAGTGCGTTTTGGTCGCTGTTGGTCGATATCTGTCTATCTGTCTATCTATCTATCTATCTATCTATCTATCTATCTGTCTATCTGTCTGTCTGTCTGTCTGTCTGTCTTGTCTGTCTGTCTGT